>NW_016690189.1:5833712-5907882 GCF_001604755.1 Lepidothrix coronata
TGATGTTGTGTCAGGGAAGGTTTAGGTTGGATATTAGGAAAAGGTTGTTCACCTAGAGGATTGTTGGGTACTAGAACTGGTTCCCCAGGCAAGTGGTCACAACTCCAAGCCTGCCAGCGTTCAAGAAGCATTTGGATGATACTCTCAGGCACATGGTGTGACTCCTGGGGATGGTCCTGTGCAGGGCTAAGGGTTGGACTCAATGATCCTTGTGGATCCCTTCCAACTTGGTATATTCTGTGATTCTGTGATTTTTAAGCTAAAGCTCCCATACACATTCTTTCGGTTTGCTAGACAAATAGCTCAGAGAAATGAGCCTCTGAAATAAGTTATTAGGGTCAGGTATTTAAAGGTCTACAATGCAAATATCTCCAGTTTAAGCTCCTGTGAGAAGATAGAACAAACAGGTCTACAATATTAGGGTTTTTTCATACTTGTGAATGAGTATTCATAAAGTATGATTTCAATATATTTGGTTTAAAATGTGCTAAATGGGTTTTTAGTTACAATAACTACTGTGTACAGAGCTCTGACACAGTCCTTAGCAAGATATTTCTGAGGTGCAAAGTCCTGACCAATGCTTTAAAATTAAATTCGACCAAAATTTAATACAAGATTGACTCTGCTCTCTGTCTGTTCTCCTATCAAAGATGACAAACAGAGGAGAATGAGGCAATAATTGTTGCCCATCTTGAAATACATTTTTCTTGAAAAGCCATTCCTGCTGATCAGCATCTGCTCCCTCTGTTTTTTGCCGCATACAGAAAAACTTTCTCTCTTTAAGCAATTTGATCTAAGAGAAGAACAGCAGATGCTCAGTGAATTGCATTTTCTGTCTATTGATAATTTGATTTTAAAAAGGAAACAGGAAATATATTCTTTCATTTAAAATAAAAACACTATTTCATTCCCCCCTCTTCATCACTTTATTCAAATGCCACAGATTAGAAATCTTCTCCTTCAGAAAAAAAAAAATATAAAAACATCTGATGCATGTCTTCATGGATTTTTTTTAATGTCCTTTCCTATCAGGACAGTTGCATGAAGGTATTTAAAAACCTAAACAAAAAAAAGCCTAAACCAAACCAACGCTGCCCAAAAATGAAAATACTGAGACTAATAATGAAATAATTTATTAAAAGTTTTGTTTTAGAATTAAAAGAAATTAATTGCAGTAGGAATCTGGAAAGCATCTCCTTATTGCTTTTATAAAATAAGATTTCCCTTTCATTTTAATAGTTTCCTCTCACTAAATGCTTAACCCTGTATTCAATGCTTTTAGACAGAGAGGACAAATGACCTAGTCAATTTTGAAGTACATTAGTGATTGCCAGACTCTCATAACTGTAGAAAATTATATTTCTGTATAGCTACAATGGAAATCTAAGTACCTTATCATGTTCATATCTGAGATCATCTACCGAGGCTCTAGACTGTCCTGAATTCATGAAGGGAGCACAATTAAATGTAGGATTAAAAAGTAAATAGGCTAGAGAAATCACTACACAATTTAATGTAGAAGAGTTTTAAGCAATGTGCAATGGCTTTCAGAAAACTGTCAACTCCAGGTTTTTTAAAAAATCTACCTGTGCTAATAAATAACACAGTATAAAAATGTAATTAATTTGTAATATAATTTGTTTTATAACAAGTAAGTATAATACTGAAAATTCTTCTATGTGGAAATTTGTTAAACTAAACCTAGAGACTTCATTGTATGTAGACTTAGCTACATAAAGTATACAGTATGTCTCAACTTGTTGTGTTTATTGTGATTTTAATGCAGCAGATCAAAAGTATTTTTACAGAAAAAGTGAAGTGAAAATATCTCTGGTATTTGAAGAGCATATTTTGCATAGCTGTCTTGCCTATTTGAACTTAATAAAACTGTAAGTCTTCAAGTACATAGCAATCTAAGCAAGGAAGGGTCTGCCATCAGTCTTTCTAATGAAAAGAATGAGTTAAACAAATGAATCCACCTTCTGGGCGATAACGTGCTCTCTGTGAGGTGGGAGGCTAAATGGGATGGTATTAATTACTTTGCAGGGTGTCTAATTTTATGTTTATTATTCAGAATAAAACTTTTCACCTTTGACTGGATATTAAGCGTGTTGGAAAGGTTAATGACCTTGTAGATCAAAGGCTTAATAACTTTGGAAAGGAGACAGCACATAGTATGTAGCTCTAACTTGTTATCAATGTTCCACAACTTTGTCTAATCCTTCATCCTTGTCAGAGAGTCACAGTGCTTGCTCTGCATCTATCCAGCTGACCTTTTTCTGTGAAGCCATAGAAGCATTGCTGAAAGAATTTTGATGTTCTGATATTTTTCAGCTGTGGAATGGGAAACTGGAAAAAGGTAACAACTAGCTTTTGCACAGACCATTGATGCTACTTTTGTATTCCACTCCATCTATCCTCCCATCTTCTCCTAGACTGATCTTTGTGGAACCATTTTTTTTTTTTTCTAAGCACATGTGAGAACTATTTTTCCACCCTCTTTGATTGTATTTATTTTTTCTATCTGTACATTTTAGAGTTTTCTCCTCCTACATCATATTGATAGATGGTTCTTGACCCTGTTAAGCTTTTGCTGTCAGCCTCCATTTCATGGTTTCTCAACTTTTTAAGAAGTACTGCTATTTTTCTTGGCCAGTCACGCACACATGGATTGTTTCTCTGAAATTTCTAAATGTCCGACTAATTCTTCCTCTTCTCAGTTGTCCTCCAAAGTCTCCTCTGCAAGAAAATCTAGACAGATGTTCTGGAACGTGTTACCAGCATGAATGTCAGAGGAGAAAATCTCGATTTAGATGTAGAGAGTATATAAAAAAAGCAGTAATGAGTTGAAGTTATGCTTACAGCATAGTTGTGCCCCATGATGGAGCATCATATTTGGTAATTTTAAAGTACTGTAAAAATTGGAGAAGGGTATAGCAGCAAAACAAAAAAAAATGCTCTAATATCAGAAAACTGCTCTACCCTGAGAAGCTCAGTCTGTTTACACTATTAAAAATGAGATGATACAATGACTTGATAAAACTTTCCTCACATGAAAGAGACTGGTTCATGCTGTGCCTAAGTGAAATGTGAGGTGGTGTATTTTTCAAGGAAGAATAAGGCTCAAGTTTTTAGAAGACAATGTAGCAAACTACTACTGCTTCCACCTCTTGGAGTTCTTATTGTCAAAACTGAATGCCTTTATCAGTTATCCTCTGGATAAATGCCAATTATTATACCTGTAATGGAGTGACTGGTTGTGCAGCTTGTAGGACTCATTGATCTAATAAAATTATATCATTTAGTTAATTTTTGTAACTAAAGTAAACACTTCTGTAGGAAATGTACAAGGATCTCAAGTATTTATTGCTGATTACTTCATTCTTTGCATCCCAGTTATTTCCAATATGACACAATAGTCAAGGTATCGGACATTAATTCAGCTGCCATTGTGTCTTTATATATTATCTTTTTTCTCTGCTAATGCTTTGATGCATTAATTCCTTTCATTCTAAGACTATGGGTGGGCTTTTTTTTTTTTTCCAAGTGAAACTATGTACTAATTTACAACAGGGCCTTTCCACGGGAGCAGTCTGCATATTCCCACTCTGTGGAAACATGAGAGAGCTTATCCTTTGGAGAGAGGAATAACCTCCCTATCATTTACCTACGTGTGCCTCAGGGTAAGAACATTGCATATGGGTAGTTCCTGAAGAGAAACTGATGTGGCAAAGATTCAAACATTAGCATACCTTGGAATAACTTGTTTTGTTTGCTCATGTCTTTAATTTTCTAATGTCAGGAATGTTTTCAAATGCATTTGTTCACAAGCAGTATGATGGCTACTATGCTTCTGTAGAGGATATATAGTATGAAAAATATTTTTTATAAAATGAGAGAACAGTACATTTTCATGAGTTGGTATCAACTAATCTAAGATGCCTTTTTTTTTTTGTAAAACAGAAAAGAAAAAACAATACTCTCCTTATCTCCATTTAATCTCAATAAAATCAATGCAAAAGTAAGTGTGAGAGCAAGATTTGCTCTTCAACCTCCTCTTGTTCCTACGGTATTTCTGGTAAACAGAAGCATCTTAATTTCTATTTATTAATTTAAAATTTATGCTGATATCTTGAAGTGTTTAACTGAGGTGGAACTAATAATTTGCTATTCACCTTGAAATCAGACTAGTGTAAATTTCCCTGATTTTTTTTTTTTTTTTGAGAAATACATTCTGTTTTGGCATCTGGACTACTCAACTCGTATATTTCATCTGTCTGCCTAATTTAAAAAAAATCCTTTTAATTTTGATTTTTTTAACTAGAGTACCTTACATCCTTCTTTCATGGCTAAGCAATTTCCTTCAGGCTTTTTTCCCTTGTAACAGACTTATGTACTACAGATTCAGGATGTTAAGTGAATCTTCATTTTAAAAGAGTGGTTGGTTTTGCTCACAATTGTGCTTTTAGATAACAATAAGGTCTTCACTGCAGTTGTTTATATCATTCATTTCAATACTTTTACTAATTAGTGTCCAGGAGATATTTTTCCAGCTGTGTCTCCTGTAGAATTTTTATCTCTAAAATTATAACCACTGGTGTATTCATTTGCCCAAGGTCTTGTATCTTAGGGGCTTTAGGCATTAATAATTCAGAAAACATAAATTTATAAAACTGATTTTAAAATTCCACATTGATCTCACAATTTTCAGCATAATACAATAATTACGTTGTTATTCCTAGTTCCAAGGGAACTTCAACAGTGTTGAGAAGGAGTAAAGCCAAGGTCTAAGTTGGAAAGCATATTTCTGTGACCTTGCTTCAGATTTTTGATGTAGCAATGGCCTTTCAAACATAAAAAAGTTCCTGGAAAAATTCTACAGATGTTGCAAGAGTTGAGAGCTTATAGATTTCTTCATAAACTTTCTTTCTAGTTTGTAAAGAGGTAGGGGGAAAAAAATTATTATTTTGATGGTTTAAGAGAGACATATCTCCCACAGTCCACAGGTTTTGTGAAAGCTCCACTGAGCAGTTTTAGAGAACCCTTTTATAAAGATGCTGTGTTTTAATAATCTGCTTAACTTTATACTCTCTAAGAAACACCTATATAATTCTTAAGTTTTAAAGAACTTGGTGTACGATACAGTGTTTTGTTGGCATTGGAATTGCTATTTATAGGCAAGGAATTAAAATAATTGATTTTGGCAATTGTTTCAAATCAGCAGGAGTGCTTTTAGAAGCCACTAAGAATATCTTTCTTTGATCTGAAAGGGAAGACTTGGTTCGTTAAGGCAATCCAAGCCTAGCTTCTTTAATTGTGATTTAAAAAAAAAATGCTCTTATGGATCATTTTAGAAATATTGCTGTTTAAAATATTTTGCAGTAATGTAGTAATTGCCAATATGTATGTTGTCTAATTTTTCTTTACTTTTAATTATTTTTTTTTTTTTGCATTTAGGTAACAATTCTGTTTTCAGGGGTCAGCTTTTTCGTGTTAATTGTTCAAATGTCTAAAAGGATCTAAGCTTCTTTGATGATGTCAGTTTTCAAGTGTTTCAAATGCAAATACTCTTATACTGTTGGCACTACTGTGTTAGCAGTATTTTTTCTAATACAGCAGTGGGAAATCAACTGACCTTTAGATAATTGTAGCAGAAATAGTAATGGCTGAACAGATATGGTGTACTCTTTAAGAGCTCTCAACTGCCTAATCTGTCTCCTATGATGAAGATGAGTCAGTAAAACAACTCTAAAATTCGTAAATAAAACCAAATACAATTTGTTTTCTTGTCAGTAGAGAAGAACTGTCTGGATTGCAGAAACTTGAGGAAAGACTTGAAGAGAAATGACTTCTGTATTTGGGAGCAGTTTGTCACTTTAAAGGAGGTGTGCTAGTTCTGGCTTGGATGTGAAGTAAGAAGGGAGTTTAAAGCTTTTCCAAAAAGATTTTGCTGTGGAGGTCTAACGAGATAGTTGTGGGAAAGATACTGATACCATAAAATGGTTCATCTTCCTATCCCATCCAGGAAAACAACTAGCTTTCAGCCCAGTTAGTCTTCAAGGGAACAGCAAATAGTTCCTCTTATCAGTCCTCATCAACTTATTCGTTTTCTGGAGGGGCAGGAAAAGCACTAGCAACTGCCAAAACTTTAGGGGCATCCTGGAGAGAAAATTAGCTCTCCAGGGTATAAATGCAAAGTCTCAGACTCTTTCAACCAAATTAAGAGTTCAGACTGGCAAATAATGAACAGTTGCTTATGATTATGGATAACAAGGTAATCCATTTTGTAGCACAGGGAATTCTCAGCCCACATCTTTGTTATACTTCAGCTTTATTAGTATTTTAAATTCAAAATTTATTTAACTGTTTTTCTTTTTCATTTTGATCAAAGGACATTAAAATATTTCTGTTAGCCAATAGTCCTGTGTCTGTATTCCCACACATACTAGAAACTCTGTCATCACATTCCCACTGAGGAATGTTCTTATTTACCTTAGATACCATTAGATACATGTCTGTCAATGTATTTTGCAAATGGCCTTAGAAACCATTTTCCAAACCTCTGCCTTTAAATTATTTTATGCTGTGTCAGTAATAATTCTTATTCCATCTACTCCAATGGGTATTCCATCCTTAGCCCTAGTATGGGAGTATCTGCTGCTAACAGCTGCAGCCACCAGCTAGTACAAATGTTTACACATTTACAAGAGTTTACACATCTGTGAAGGGAACAAAAACCTTAAGAGGCAGTGACTACCTTTTGAAATTTAATAAAGAAAGAATTGTGCCTATCTAGGCAAAATCTTTAATTGGCCTTTTGAAATGTACTTATGTAGACAAAAAAAATGAATAAAATTCTTGCACAACTTTTAAAGAAAAGTCTTTTAAAGAAAAGTCTTTTATAAATACATGTCAGAGGTAACTAGGAAGGAAATTCTACTTCTTTAGTATTAAGAACTTTATCAAAAATTTTGTGTTATTGTGGGAATTATATGAGTCTTCACGTTAGTTAGACCTAGCTCATCAAAAAGGGGTGTATCATACCTCTCTTGACTTCATAAGGAAAACTGTTTGGCACCTAAATCTAACACATAGCAAGAGAAAATAGAAGTCTGATTTGAAATCTACATATGGAAAACCTATATATCTATGTTAAATAGTGGTTTTCCTTTCAAAACTGACCTCATCTAAGGAAGAATCACTTAAAGCATCACTTAAGTGTTTTAAGGAAGAAAAAGGAATCAGATCGACCAGAAACTAAACTTCTGAGTATTTTTAATTCGCCAGATTTACTCTTCCCATTTTTTCTTTCTCGTTCAGTATAAACACACTCTTGAATTCATCTTTCTTGTTCTGTGGTCTCTGTTCTATCAGTGATAATGCTGATTTCTTCTCTTTTTTAATGTCAGCTTGCTGAAATTTAAAGCAAGATAACAAAAGGTAGATATTTATAATTCTTTCCAAGCCTTTTCTCATTATTTTTTCTCTGTATCTGTTGGCAATACTACTGTTCTTGGATTCACAAATATTTTTAGTTAAGGTATTTATTTATTTGCTATACGCTTATGTATGCAATCTTTATAGAAAATTTAGTGATTTTTTTTCAATAATTTATTTCCAGCATCTAAATTTACCTAACTGCCTGATTCTTATTTTGCTGTTATCCCTGCAGTTGCTCCTTGGCCCTATATAAATGTGTTAAAAATATGGTTAATGTTATTCTCAAAGCTTACTATTTTTGCCTTTTTAATTCTTCTATGAATGAGTACCATTATTAACTCATCATATTGTACAGCATCAGGAATAAGCTTACCATTCTTATTTTGAATACGTTTCAAAATTTTTATCTTAATTAATAAATAATAAATCTTATATCTCATCAGGTTTCCCAGCCACCCTACTCCACAAACATTATAACTTTGACTCTTCATTACTCATTTTACCTCAGTTTCCTTACAATTACCCCACAAGGTTACTCAAAAAGTTATGATACTGTGCTTCACACCAAAGATTATCCTGTTCCTTAATATTATATGCTTGTCTATACCTTCAAAAATAAGCTTACAACTCTGTCAAACAAAGTCTATGAAATTAATTCTCTAAGTAATTTGGGCATTACATTGGAAGTGGGTTTTGGTAGAAATACAATTTTGTTTAAAAAACCCCAAAACATAAAACATACTTTGCTATTCCTAGAAATTTGCAGCTTTTCATCAAGAAAGTGAACTCCAAAATCACCCAAATTTAAGATGAGTATTTCATATCTCAAATGTCTGCCCATGAATGCCTAAGTAATCAGTTCTATGAACTGAATAAGATACAGAAGGCTTCCAAGTTGAACACAAACTGAAGATGTTTTGACTGGGGTCTATTTATGTTCTTTTTTCCTCTTCATTGTTGCACAGTGGGCCACTGTCTTCAGAAGAAGGCCCCTGCTTGCTTAATCCTCTTGACATTTGGAGATGGTTGCCAGTTTTTAAGATCAAGCTACAGGGGAAGATAGCTAGGAAACAGCTATGGTTTTAAAAGCTGATTAAGACAGTGTGAAGTAGTCTTTTACTGACTAAGGTATGCTTCAGAGAAAAGAAGGGGAAAGTATCAAAAGCAGAAAACTGGATACACAAGTGAGACAGGATCAGATCAGGAATCATGAGCTACAGGGGCAGAGATCAAAAACACCCTAGGGGATTCTAATCTGAGATCAAAGAAGTGTTTCAAACTGCTGAGGAAACTGAGACAAGGGAAAGCATGTAGGTGTTTTATCTAGATTTGTATACTTACCCTAATGTCGGAGGTGTAGAGATTTGGTATCCTTACAGAGCCTGTAAGGCTGTTTGCTGTAGTTATCACTTGCCTTGAAGAAATGAATTATCCCTCCTGGGTTTTCTTTCTTTTTTTTCCCCCTCTGGGTAGTCAGTCCTAGTCTAACAGTAGCAGTGCTGTGAGATTGTGTGGTCTTTGCTCTGTGTAATGATGAAGACAGCGTTTCATAATCCTATCATGGTGGATGAAAACAAGGATTCATCAGATCTAGCACTGTTCAAGGGTCTTTGGGCCAGGACCTAAACAGAGGCTCCATCAATTGAGCTGGCCCTGCCCAATCAGAACTTTTGCATACTGTAGATGGAGATAAAGTCCCTGTAGTGCATATGAGAGGTATGTTAGGGAAGACTGTTTGGATTAGTCCCACCTCAAGCAAAGGTAAACCTATCTGAGGGATTTTTTTTGCCCAAGGACCAGGTTTCACCTGGTGGGTAATGCAAAAAGATGGGGAGACACGTGTACCACAAGGGGACCTAATTTTGAGTGAGAATGGTCTGTGTTTCATTGTATATATATATAGATGTATATAGTTTTAAAGGGATATAGTTTTTAAAGGGGGTTAATTTGGGCATGACATGGATGGCATACAATAAGGGGTGGACAATGTCCTAGTTAGGACAGCTGAGACCAGTTCATCACTGGATGGGTGTAACCCAAAACTGTGTATTCTATAGCCTTCCATGCCATTTCCCAGAAACTGTTATCAATAAACCATTTAAACCATCTGCACATAGAGCCTGACTCAGGCTATAAACTAGGTGCTAAGAGGCCTGTGAGATAGGAGGTTGCTTTTGTCCTCACACCCATTAAGGAACCCCCCCGCCCTGAGGCAGGTACTGAGCATTCCTACCTGAACTGGAAGATGTATAATCTTGGGACCTTTTGAACCACTCGTGGGATCCAGAGGAAGACTGCAGCTCACCGCTCTCAACCAGACTGCAACCACCACTTTTCAACCAGACTGCAATCACCACTCTTGACCAGACTGCAAGAGCACTCTCATCAACAGGTTTTCCCCTCTCCTTTTCCTTTGGACTCAAGTGGCCCAACGAACACCACTCTGTTCATGCCCCAGGGTGCTGGGTTATAAATTTGGGTTTTGTGGGTTAAAACCAATTGTTTATCTGTATAATCATACTTATTGTATTTTTTTATTATATTGTTATTCTGACTTATAATCTCTCTTTTGAGTTGAGTTCATTTCCCCTGCTGGTTTACCCTTAAACCAGCACATTATAGGAGACTTTTACACACTGTTTCCAATCTAGGTGGATGCTACCCCAAGTATTACTGTGATACTTCTTGTGGGAGAAGAAAAAATTAAAAAATCCCAAACCACCAAACCTGGACATTTTTGTTGGACAGCTTTATTTCACTGAAACAGTACTGAAGCAATATCCCAAAAAGTTCCAGGGTTGATGTAATGTTTCAATTTCCTCTTTTCAAACAGAATTGAATGAGATCATTCACACAACATGACCCCCATCTTCTTTGAAAACACCTATTCAAAAAAACCCCAAAACAACAGATATAGTTTGCAATCATTCTTTCTATTTGCAGGTAGAGCCCCTAAAAATTAGCTCCCAGTAATTTCAACACTTATTTTAGCAGCTGGTACATACAAAAGAGTAAGAAACTTGTCAGAACAGGTGACACAAGGATGAAATTCCCTAAATCTGTTTAGCCTGTGGACTCACCTTCTGCTTGATAGTAATTTCTCTGTGATTGGGAGAGAGATTATAGTGTGTAGTAGCTTTAACCCCTATGCGGCAGCCATATTCTCCTTAGTTTTACCCAGGCTGTAAAACTCACTTACTGTTAAATCCTATTTAAGAAATTTTATGTATTTTTTAATGTATTTTTTCAGAAATCAAGATATGTATCTCTGGAATGTTGGAAGATGCGTATAATGTGTGTTTGTAAATTATCCTGAAACTGCAGAGGGGCATGTATATAAATTCTGTGCCTTTGGGTACAGGTCAGCTAGCAGGACCACCTTACAGAAAGTTTTCACTAATATTTTGTTAGTTTTGGAATATGTAAACAAAAAAAAGGCCTTTTTTCATGAAACAGCAGCATTGCTTTTTGGGAAAGAAGTTAATTTTCTATCTAACATTGAACTAATTGACAAGACATTTCTGCCTTGAAAAAACTATCTAAAAATCTCAACATCATACTGTATTGTTTACTAATAATTCAGAGAGCCTTTTGTAAGTGATTTCATTAAATATTATTGGAATAGAAGACAATCATACATCTAATAATCCACTTCTGTCTGTCCAATTACTTTAAGAACTTGCATGTCACAGTTTTATATTTTATATGGAACCACTAACACTCGGCAGGACTTCATTTTGACATGATATAACACCTTTGCACTTTTGAGGGAGCGCTTTTAACAATGTCCTAGAAAAGGTTGGAAAATCTTCAAATATTTAAGAAAGGCACATCATGATGTTTTGAAAATGTTTTGTTAACTACTCAGTTTGTCACCACGCATATTTATAAAACTTTTCTCTTCCTCTTTGGCTCATTTATGAGCTCATAATAATTTGAAAATTTATAATAGGGATTATAACTCCTTTCTATTATGACTTCTTTCTGTCTCTCTGTATCCCATGTTATGCTGCAACTGTGTCGAGCAAAGTTGTTTATTAGAAAATCCAAACCAACAGAAATGTACATTCTTAATATTTAAGTTTATTGTATCAACACGAAAAAACCCAGAGCTGTTTCCAAAACAGTTCATTAACTGCAGGGGAAAATAGACCCAGTATTCAAAAATTACAGCTACATGTCTGAAAGAATGCAAAAATATTTGGAAGCGTATATGAAAGTGTTTCTCATAATTATTGAATTATTAAATGATCATCATTAAATATATTGAGTGTTCTGAGTAAATCACTTTTCAAAATTATATTGAATAGATGATGGCATGATGTTTCGAAGATATTCTAGGAGAAATGAACTGCTTCACACATTTATAACAAGTTTTTGGACTAAGATCAGAAGTCAAATATAGAAGATCAAAGGTTTCCATTTTTTAATTCTGTTAAGATAATTATCTCCTAGCAATAGATTCATATCTCTCATTCTGTGAAGAATTCTCCACAAGTATATTATTCTCATATTTAAGAACTGCTGGATGTACTTATACATGAATTTGACAGTGTTGGCATATTGCAGGCAAGTCAAATGATTGTTGAGCATGAAAATATCTGAATTATTGATTGCCTAAATTGCCCAAAAGTTTAGCCATCATTACTGTTCCTTGTTCAAAAGGATGTATTAGTGCAGAAGCACCCTGCGGGTTTTGGCTTCCCTTAAATACCTTTGCCTCATTCTACAAAAAGAGTGACCTGTAAAAATATACTCTTTAATGTTTCAGTCCTTTGATTTGACAGGTTGTTCTTGCAAAACCTTTGTAATGTGTGAATGGGTGGCTTCTCAGAATGAGATGCCATTACTACATTAATCTGTATCTCTTCCTTTTATAGATAGCATAAAATTTACTGAGGAACAATAATGACTACTGAGTTTTCAGTGTGATGTCTGCAGAAGTATGTAATGTGTTAATAAAGGGAACCTGCATAATTGCTTGGACATCTAAATTTGAGTCAGTAAAAAAATGCTGAGAAATCACATGCAGAGTTGATCATTAAATGTTTTTTAATGTTAATTTTTATTATTATTATTTTAGATGACATTAGGTTTATATGATATATATGTGCTTAAAACAATAGACTTACCATTTGATATCCTAACATTTCTCTAATTGTGAAAACATTTTCCACAGTGTTGACACTATTATTATTTTCTTCAGATAGATATTGAAATAATAAAATATATAAACTCAAAATATAGCATAATTTTACATTTATAAGATGTGGTTTCATTAATTAATTATAAACTCAAATGGAGAAGTGTAAAAAGATATACCTTTCTTCTTTATTCAGCTGTTGGCACAGCTTTTTATCATTTTCTGCTTTAAACTTCTTTTCCTTATTCCTTCTGTATTGGACTTTCCTTGCATTTTTTTTCAAATATTTTGCCTTGAACAGTGCAGCTTCTCAGCTGCAAGTTCTCTCCCTGTTTCTACAACGTCTTTTAGAATCTCACTTGTTCTTTATTATACCAGGAAATCAGAGAACATCAGATCAAGATAACTAGTAAAAATTTAATTAACCCTCTCTTCCTCCTCTATGAATATATATCAGATGATGTAGTCTCAAATTAGATGCTTAAACAGCTTTTTTCCATATTTTCGATCTTCCTTCAGTAGGTAGGATGGCTGATATCTCTAAAAGTGGACACCCAGTATTTTACTCAGTATGTGCGTCATTACAGTAAAAGGTACTGCATCTAGGCTCTTTTCTAGAAAGGAAGTCAGGGTTCCAGAACTTGATTTATGTATGTGCTTAAGTCTGACATTCTAGAAATCTCCCTCAGGTGCTAATAAAATCCTGGAGCACCAAAAACCTACCTCAGGGAATTCTCTGCAGAGCACTGTGGTTTTCAGGGCTCCTGGAGGAACTAATCCTTTGCTTTTACTCTGTAGGGCATATTTACTACAGCCACTTCAATAGACACAAGCTCACCCTGATTGTGTTTCAAAGGAAGCAAAAACCAGGAGACAATGGCACTGTGGCACTAACTGTGCCACCAAGCCCAATCAGCTCTGCTGCAAGGTAGAGAGCTTGTGTTCCAATCTACTTAGATACAAAGGGAAACCAGGTTCTAAAAACATTCCCATAAACGAGATTAAGGCACAAATGAGGCTAGATGCTGGATCTCAAAATGATAATTCAACTTTATTTTGTAACACAAAAGAGCAGAGAGAAAGAAGGAAGACAGAAAAATGGGAAAAGCTAAGGGTAACTGTTAAAAGCACAGGACAGGAGTTACCACCATGAAGTACTGTTGGCTTGCAAGCTGGTAGATCTCTGCTGGGCTTCTTCCCTGGTCACCTTGTATACTCCAAGGAATGAGCCGAACTGGCAGGGTAACAGGGTGGCAGCAGCTCCTGCATCAGTCCCCAAACAGCCTCCCCCGCAGTCCCCAGGCATGGCCCTAAATACCCTTGCCGTGGTAGCCCCTGGATGCCCACTGGCCAGTTCACCGGTATCCTAGGAAAGGTCACCTGGTACCTGGTACCTCATGGGCCCTGAGTGTCCATTGGTTGGTTCCCCAGTCTCCAAGCAAGACCTGCCTGGCATACCTTATTTGGGAAAGTCCTTACCGTGTTTTTTGATTGTAACAACTTTTTATCTTTTTTTGCTTGTAACAACTTTTTATCTTTTTTGCTTGTCTGCCTGCCCCTGCTGGCTTAGTAGGTGCCTCCTGGAGCTTTTGCAAGTAGCTCAGTTCCTGCAGCAGCCCAGCTGTGGCATCAAGGCTTTTTAACTCCATGCTCAGGACAATGGCAAAGCAGGCTCCATCTTGTAATCAGTCCACTACACCTGTCTTATGAGGAAAGGCTGAAGATTCTCCCTTCATTGGAGGTTTTCAAGATGTGATTGGGCAGGGTGCTAAATAATCTCATCCAGACTCCCCTTCCCAGGAAGGGTTGGACAAAGTGATCCTACCTGAGCTGTCCTGTAATTTCGTGATCCTTCCAAGCTCTGTCTTTTTCCAAAGCTCACATGGAATGCCTCCAGACTCTTGAATACGTTCAGACAGTTCATGTTGCACTTGCATTTGCTGAGTCACACGATAGCTTTTAAATATCAACACTACATTGTGCAAGTATAAACTAGGACAGCTGACTCTTCTGTGGGGGTCCAGCAATTCAAACTAGCCTGATTTGGTGTCCAAGTGCTCAATTTCTTCTTATTTGAAAATGTAAGTCTTTTTCTCGCCCCTAATTGAAGAGGCAGATATCGGCCCTTCCATCATGAATTACCTTATGAACCTTTGCCTTCTATTAGTAATTATTCTGGAGAAGAGGAAAGATTTGTAGTACACCCTTTAGTTTCAAGTTTTCTGAAGGCTTCTCCTTGCTGAATGCACTGCTTTTACAGACAGCACTGTCGAACACCTAATTCTCTGTATGTGTTATTTGAGGATACTATACGCAAATTGAATTGCATCATAGAAGCTGCAAACAAAGCATCACACCCAGTAAGTAAAAATTTGAGAAGTACCATGTTGTCCTTCTAAAACTCCCTCCTAACAATACACAAAAAAACTACTTTGCTTGGTCTGTCCAACTAAATCTTATATTTTTCAGATATTTCCATTCAGCAACTTTCTGAAAATGATCCATGTACTGTAAAAGAAATAAAATAATAATTTGTGACCTAGCGGAAGCAAACCAAAATTTTTAATGAAAATACATTAACATGTTTTTCACATTTAATTAATGAAAATGTTTTAGTCTATCATGCCTTCATACGCTGTTAGTGGAAAACGCTGGGCAGATGCATTATGAAATCCAAATTCTAATATGGTATCTAGAGGAAAAAATCTTTTTAATGATTGAGGGGAGATATGGAGAGCAAGATAATGTCATTTTACTGGAAGATGTCATGCTTAGCTTTTGCTGGTGAACACTGGATTCTAATTTCAAGAACAACTCTAAAGGTATCTTTTAAAGAATTTTAGAAGAAAAAGCATAGAAATCCTCTCAGAAAGCTTCTCTATGCAAGATGACCTTTCAGGATGCAAAAAGCTCAAACATCTTAAGTGAACCCACCTTCTGTTTCCACAGGACATGTTCTCATTCAGGAAGTCTGGTGCTAATTACTTTGAATCAAAAAGCCGGACAAGCATATCCTTCCAGTTTGGAAGATAGGCATCTGGTGGTGTTAAGAAGGGATTCTGCTAACACTTAGGTAAATACTACATGGGAAAATATTACCACTCATTCTTCTGTTTAGCAAAAGTTATTACTTGTGTGTGAGTCACAAATAAATGGAGAGTAAACAGATGAGATAGAATGACATTTTAATTCTTCATTTTCTTTTTCCACATATTTGTATAGAAAAATTTTCTGGGGTGCCTGATGCTGTAGCATAGGAAGAATGAAACCCGACAACATAACAAGGGAAAGAATTGCTTTTGTTAGGTACATTTGCTAGTGATTTGAATGAAATTAAAGTTACTCTGCCAAATCAGAAAAATGTGGTCAGGATCTTGCAGCTATTTGTTAGAAATTCCACTGTGAGTTGCTGAATAATAATAGAGTCACAGAATCACAGAATGTTTGGAGTTGGAAGGGGTCTCTGGAGATAATTTAGTCCAACCCCCACCTTGAAGCAGGTTCATCTGGAGCAGGTTGCACAGGATCATGTCCAGCCGGGTTATGAATATCTACAAAGAAGGAGACTCCACAGCCTCTCTGGGCAGTCTGTTCCAGTGTTTTGTCACCCTCAAAGTAAGAAAGTTTTTCCTCATATTCTGATCGAAATTCTTCTTTCAGTTTGTGTCCATTGACCCTTGACCTTTCACTGGGTGCCACTGAGTGGCCACACAGGGAGTGCTGTGTCCAGTTCTGGTGTCCTCAGAACAAGAGAGATACTGAGCTCCTGGATCAGGTCCAGAAGAGGGCCATGAAAGTGATTGGGCAACTGGAGCATCTTTTTCTTAAAGAACGGCTGACAGAGCTGGATCTGTTCAGCCTCGAGAAGAGATGACTGAGAGATGACCTCATTAATGTGTACAGGATCTTAAGGGAGGGTGTCAAGAGGATGGAACCAGGCTCTCCTCTGTGGTGCTAAGCAACAGGACAAGAGGCAACAGGCACAAACTGACGCACGGGAAGTTCCACCTGGATATGGGGAAGAACTTCTTTACTGTGCAGGTGACTGCACAGTTGTGGAGTCTCCTTCTCCGGAAATTTTAAAGAGTCATCTGGACACAATTCTGTGCAATGTGCTCTAGAATGAACCTGCTTGAGCAAGGAGGTTGGACTAGATGAACCACTGCGGTCCTGTCCAACTTTACCCATTCTGTGGTTCTGTGAAAAGAGTCTGGCCCCATTCTCTTGACATCCACGCTTAAGTTATTTGTATTAACTGAAAGGATCCCCACTGTGTTCAGTATTATTCTCAAGTTGTCTCTGTGTTCTTATTTATTGTTGATAAGTCTTCAAAAGAACAAACAAACATTTCATTCTCCCATACTATAAAATACTTGAAGTTTTTCCTGCAAGACCTTTTCTATGCAGCCATACAGTTAAAAATTGTGCAATTTCAACTAAGACTTGTTGCATCTTTTTTTCTGGCATTGACTAATGTAAAACTGTGTGCTTGTATAAATATTGCTTGCATTTTTTGAGTGCTGTTGTAAAGAATATGCCCCTGCCTATGTCACACATTGCTTTGTAGACCGAAACCCAGTCTCCTTTACCAAAAGGGTTTACTTTCAAAACTACCATTGCTTTTATCCCATTCTTCATCTTTCATTAATACAAAATATCATTTACCACTTTAAGTCTTCCAGTACTGCAGCTTTTTCCCACTTTTAGAATCATAGAATGATAAATAACTTGAGTTTGAAGAGACCCATAAGGATCATTGAGTCCAACTCCCTGACCCTTTCAGGATTACCTAAAACTAAGGGGTGTGACTAAGACAATCATTCAGATGCTCCTTGAATTCTGGAATGCTTGATGCCATGACCACTTCCCTGTAAAGCCTCTTCTTGTGACTGACCACCCTCTCAGTGAAGAATGATGTCCATTCTGAACTTCCCCTGATGCAGTTTGTGTCCCATAGCTGGTCAGCAGAAAGAGGAGATTGGTATGTCCTCATCTGCTGATTCCCTTGAGAAAGGTTTAGAGTGTGATGAGGGCACACTTCAGCCTTCTCCAAGCTGAACAAGCTAAGTGACTCAGTCACTCCTCAGGAGCGGTGCCCTTAAGGCCTTTCTCTATCTTGGTTCCTCTCCTCTACACGTACTCTAGTAGTATGATTTCCTTCTTATATTGAGGCACCCAAAAATGCACACAGTGCCCAAGGTGGGGTCACTCCACTGCACCTCCTTAGACTGACCAACTATGTTGTGCTTGGTAGATCCCTGATCACAACTGGCTGGTTTTGCTTCCAGCTCACACTGTTGTCTCATACTCAACTTGTCATCTAACGAAATCCCCAGATCTCATTCCACAGTGTTGCTCTCCAGTCTCTCACCCCCCAGTTTGCACATATAACCAGGATTACCCCATCCCAGGTGCAGAATCTGGCATTAGTTCTTTCTAAATTTCATATTGTTAGTGACTGCCCACCTCTATAGTCTACCCAGTCCCTAGTGAACTGAAATGTATTCCTATGTCACTGCAGGTCTTAGAAGTTGCCATAGTATAGCACCTTGAAATTCTGTGCTCAAGAAAATATGTCACTTGTGCAATGTGCAGTAGGGCTTTCATAAGTCACTGAGTTTCACTTAAATACAAAGTGCCTTCAGAAAAAGAGTACAGTCTGTTCTCTGTATCCATGGTGGATGGAAGAAAAAATGAGAGCATAATCACCAAGAAAAGGTCTGTTTTGCATTTGGAGCAAAATTTTTATCACTAAGGAGAGTGAAATATTGGAGAAGCATACAATCAGGATTCTTAAAACTATGTAAGTAGAGTTTAGACAGAGATCACTTAAAGGTGGCAGGATATGGGCTTTGGCGTCTCAAGAGTCTTTTCTATTTTTACTGTATATACGTATATGATATTGTTAGTGTGACATAGTCCAGACTTCAAAACTCCAGGAAAAAAATATTTTTTTAAAAAAAAGAGGTATTTAAAAAGCAAAATAGTGATGAATCAACTTCAAAGTCAATAAATGTTATACATAACACATATATAACAAATATATGTTATATAACAAATAACAAATTTGTAATTTTATGTTTTGTATTTTTGTTATATTTATTATATTTTAATTAAGGGGTGATGTTATTTTTAATGTTATTTTTATCTTTAGGCATATATACCTGTCTGAAAGATTCTATTTGAACACAGTCATTCTTCTTCTTCCCGTACATCTATCTATTTTCAAGTCAAATCACCCGTTTTTTTATTACCTATTTGTCTCAGAGAAGGTACCTGGAAGTTTTGCAAGCTTTAACAAAATGAGCAGAAGCACAGAAAACATTCACAAAAGTACCTTTGTTTCTGAGGCTCTTGTTTAAACAGGCTGTAAGCAAAACAAAAATTAAAGGCATGAGTTAATAGACTCATCTTTTTTTGCTTTGAACATCTGAATCTTCACAGAACAGATAGAAAAATGCCTAAAAGGATGAAAAGATTAGTTTGATGAGTCATGTAAGAAGATGAAGAAACCACTTCCATTCCTGAAGCTCAGTGTAAAAGCTACCATTAAATTCTTGGAACTTTGGCTAAATCAGCTGTCTGCAATGGTTAAAGCAACGTGGATGGAATTAATCAATTACATTAAATCTAATTTTTATGTTGCTTTACTGTAGGAACTGAGCTGTTGTACCTTTGGGCAGCAGTGATTCAGTGGAACAGAAATGTTGTCTTGTTAACTGATGTTTCTCTGTATTTTCTGAGTTAAACTGAGGGCAAACGTGACATAGCTGATTTTCTGAATCGGTTTCACTGAACTGAATAAAAATCTCTTCTGCCTTCTGCTAACAAATTTTGGTTAGCTGATGCTTTAGTTTTTTAAACACAGTCTTTTGCTCATCTTCTGAATGTTCGTGAATCCATAATACCTTCATTTTTCTTGTGAAAAGGCGACCAGGAGATAATATTAGGTTGCAGACCTTGGCTGCCAACCAGGTGAGGAGGGGACAGTGCTGAGCAGTTGGGACACTTTTAAAGGGTTCCAGGGAGCTCGAGCAACCCAGAATACAGCAAACAGGAGCAGGCAAATGGGCGCAGCACAGCAGGGAGGGTGTGGTACAACAGTTCGTACAGGCAAGGTGAGCAGGAAGGGCTCTTCTCTGACCATCCGGGAGCAGCCAATAAAGGCAGCAAACAGACTCAGTAGCTGATAAGGAAGAGCAAAGAGATCCTTTCAGCCCCAGTCTTATAAACATATTAATTGAAGCTTCCTCAGTTATGGTGTTGACGTACCATAAAGCTCTGTCCCTGGTAGCTGCAGGAGGCACTGAACTAGCTGTGTCACAGCCTCCAGACAGACAGACCTGCTGATCGTAGACACAGCTCTCTGGATCACAGGAGCACCTGATGCCTCCTCATGAGACTGGGTCCAACAAACTATTCTTTTGCAGAAGGTGTGCTGTGGATGAAGAGCTGTGTCACCAGGTGGAGGAGCTACAGGAGGAAGTGAACAGGCTTTGTAGTATTCAGGTGAACAAGCAAGAGAGAGGACCGGTTATTTTCAGAGACGCTACAGCCTCAAGACCCTTGGGAGTCTCAAACCTCCATTGCAGTGGAGAAGCAGGTGAACTCAGAACCCTGCAGGGTAATTAGTCAAAGGACTGTTACTCAAGGGTCTGTTAAAGATGAAGGCCAGAAGTGAGTCATGTACCAGGAGGAAGGTTCTTCCTCCTTCTCAGAATTTGACAGGTAGGACTGGTACCTTCTACAACAGGTATGAGACTCTGGAACTAAAAGGCCAGACAACAGACGAGGGGGGCAAAGGTCCTTCTGGTATTGTCAGGCCTCCTAAAACAACATCACCTGTACCCTGCATGAAGACCTCTGTTAACAGGAAAAGTAGGCCAGCTGTAATAAGAGGTTCCCTTCTTAGGGGAATGGAGGGCTGGATATGCAGGCCAGACCCAAGCCACAGGGAAGGTCTGCTGTGTCCCGAGGGCTCGAATAAGAGACATTACTGGAAAACTCTCAGTCTAAGAACACACTCTGATTATTGTCTGCTATTGGTTGTTCAAACTGACAGCAATGAAATAACAAAGAGAAATATAAGGCCAATCAAAAGAGACTTCAGGGCCCTTAGATGGTTGGTGGAGGGATCAGGAGCAGAGGTAGTAATTTCCTCAACTCTTTCAGTAATGAGGAATAATATTGAGAAGAATAGGCAGATCTATCAGGTCAGTGAGTGACTCTGAGGTTGGTGTGATGAGAAAAATTTGAACTTTTTTGACCATGGGATCATCTACTCAACACCTGGTCTATTGATACCTGATGGCATGCACCTATCTCAGAAGGGAAAAAAAGAGTTCTAGTGCAGGAGCTAGTGAGACTTGTTGATAGAGTGTTAATTTAGCTTGGAAGGGGGAAAGAAACAAAACCAGGCTTGCCAGTGATGAGTGATGGGATGATGTGCCAAAACTTAAGAAAAACAGCACTCCTAGGATCCCTCATTCTGCTTCAGGAGGTATTGGCTACAGTGTTCCTCACCTGAAATGTTTCTATATCAACACATGAAGCATGATGACGTAGCCAGACATACATACACAGCATCTCTGAGACATTATTATTGGTGTACTCTGAATGTGATATGTTAGAAGAGTGAGGAATGTTCAAAGAAACAATGGTCTACTGGACATGGAATCTGGAAGGTTGGGTACCAGATGCAGTGAATCATGACATCACCAAAGAAGTTATTTTGTTTGTAAGACAGACAAGTGGTAGATTTGTTCTTGTATCTTACAGCTTGGTCTTGTATTCTCCTGTTGTAAAGTTGTTTTTAGTTATCTGCAGATGCAATGTTTTTAAGAGGGGATTTATGGCTTTCTTTGTGATTCCAAAAACAGGCATGTGTTTTCCCAGATTTCTGGGTAAGGCTTTAGCTACCGATTCAGTTGAATTTAGTTCAACCCTAGATATTTAAAGCTGGCAAGAAAAGCATAGTTATACGTTGTGAAAATGAATGAGCAAATGAATACTAAAACTCAAAAGGCGATTATTACATGTCCTCAAGGAGTATAGCAAGAATAGTTATGGGTCCACTGATGCTGTGTTGTATTAATAATCTTACATTTTTTTGGTGATATTTTAGAAATTAAATGTATTGACAGTTCACCCCTTGTTCTTCTAATTGTACTCTGTAAAAAAATTTTGATATACAGCCAGACTACCAAACAATCACTCATCATAGCTTCACTCACAAACAATTTACTATTTTACCTGTGGCAGTATTGTAAAACAATAAGTTATTTTTTAAAAGAGTGTTGATCTTTTTTAAAACTGTCTTAGCCCCCATTATTAGCTTGTCAACTATAAATTGTGGCTCTCAGAGCATACCCATAGCTCTCAAGGTCACATTGACTCAGCATCGACCAAACATACCTAAGGTTTGGTTGTTATTTAGAAGAGTAATTTACTTGCTCAGAAATTATAAAATTGATTTCCATGTAAAATGTGTCAGATAGACATGTAAGTCAGATAGACAATTGAAGTTTTCCTCCGGGAAACAGATAATGATCAGATATCCACACTGATGTTTCATGAAGTCTGCTGATCTGTTCTGCTGATTAACTTTAGGATACACCTGAAGACCTTAACAAAAGCAAACAGAATAATTCTTCATTCTTACCGTTAAATGAAATCTCAGGTAATAGTCTATCCAAAGAGAGGTCTCAAGTATAGATTCCACTTTTTGTCTTTAGTGTGTATTTCGGTTGTTAAGGGAGTTGTTAGGAGGCAGAGGAAATGATATTACCAGGGAACTGCTTGCCTGCAGTCCTGTGTCTGAGGCTTGGACATTGCAACAAAGGACTGTACCTATTATCTACCTGAACCAGAGGCATGAAAGGGAGTGACTTGTCTGAGACCATGACTGAGATTGTCAGAACGCAAGATGTCAAATAATGAGTTATGGAAACAGATACAGAAAAAGGAAACAGAAGATGACTGAGAATTAATCTACCATTACTTGCTAAAATTCATGAAAATGGGAATTTAGGACAATTTTAGGCTTCCTAACTACTGTTTGGTGATCCTTACCCAGTAAGAATATTATGATCTGTGTTTGCTTAGTAATCAGCCATCTTTTGAAAGCAGCTTTTTGCTACTGTTTTTTATTCTATTGCTGCTTTGAAATTACACTATTGCATCAAGCTGATATAAGTAGTCAAGGACTGAAACTGATAAGGAATAAAAGCATTCAAATTAGTGAACTATCAATTTGTGCGAGGCAGGCAGCATCACATCTTCTAAGGTCTGCACTGGTTGCTTAATTGTTTCCAGAAGCTGTTTAGGATGTTGTAAATCATGTAAACCTACAAAATATTGTATTATCAAATTTCATATTATCACATCTGCTGCTAGGAGAGACTTCAACGCTGATTTCTTTGCATTCTTCCCTTCCTTACTCCTTTTCTTTTCCCTTCTCCCTGTACACATATGTGTTCTCTATAACTGCTCTAGGACTGTAAACATTGCCTCTAGCACCACCTGAGTCTGTAACTTCCTGATGACAATAATCTTCTTTTTCAGGTTGCAAAGGACACAATTTTGAGAGAGCACAAATAAAGGTGTTGGAAAGTGTACATCTCACAAAGATGAGAGGTTGGAAAA
Organism: Lepidothrix coronata; assembly: GCF_001604755.1. Classification (NCBI taxonomy): domain Eukaryota; kingdom Metazoa; phylum Chordata; class Aves; order Passeriformes; family Pipridae; genus Lepidothrix; species Lepidothrix coronata. Next base: position 5,856,940 of record NW_016690189.1, read on the forward strand.
GAGTGTCTGTATGTTTCCTGTTTGCTGAGTTTCCAATTAAATTGATGTGGATGTTATATTCTGTACCGTGTTATTAATAAGTTAGTCTACTTGGAGCTTTGGATAGGTGTTATTTATTTTAAGTAAATGTATTTTAAATTCTAGTTATAATAGCAATTTATAATGCTATTCATTCTTAAGTATTTGCATCAAGCTCTAAACCCAGTGGAATGAATTCTAATAGTTGAAGAATAGATAATGTGAAATTTAAGTCTCATAGCTTGTACTAAATTATAGTTACTAGTCATGTACCACTTCTGGGAAAAAATTAAGTATTTTGTATTTACATTTCCCTAGTTGAATTTATTAGGCACAAGAAATAGATGTACTTCATTGCATATGAAACAAACGGCATATGCAATGAGAGTAATTCACTGGTTTACTTAATAAAACATATTTTTACAGACCATGGGAATATTTAATAATAGAATATGTTAGGTTCAAAAACCAGAGACCTATTATGATAATAACAATATAAGACATATACACAAAAGGAGTATGATAGTAGTAGTCAGAATTTTCATTCTCATTTCTTCTACACATTAACATTCCTTTACTGTTATTTTGTAGTACATATTGTCATTTTATATTTTATAACATTATTACAATAAATTAGTAATAAAAATTACAAATAAAAAAAAATTCGTCTTGGTTCCTGCACCTTAAATTACTTCCTATACCAAGGTTTTTGTAGAATAGAGATGGAAATTTTTACAGTGGAATACATCTCACCTAATATTAATGCTTAAACCTACTCTAAGTAAAATTTCTAGACTTCCTAGAAATTCCCAACAGTTAATGGAAAGAGATAAGCACACTCACCTGAGACATTAAAACACCTGAAGTTAAGTAGGATGAATTTGTATTTCTGTATTATATTTATGGTTATAAAACTTATTACATGTGTTACTATATGTAGCTGTTGCAGCACAGCATCAGTTTCAAAACTATACAGCTACTTAACTGAGGAAAGATTTGTATTAAGTTGGATTTAGATTTAATTCGAATCTGTCAAAAACCTATTGATACCTTTAGTGAGGCCTTGGGTTTGTAATTTGTTTGTTTCAATGCCTATATTTGAAACTAATGGAAAAACACACTAATGGAATTAGTGTGCACACCATTAGTGTGCTCAATGTGATTTGAAGGGTAAGTATTAAAAACCAGATTTAAAAGCCTGTATTTATTTGCTTTTTGCTTTTTTTAGCAAACTGACCAGTGAAAAGTACTATTTTTGTTTACATATTTTATAGGAAAGATTACAAAACTCAGGAATTCTATAATTTCTACTTGCCTATAAAAAGATTTTTTAAAAGTATAATAGTTTCAACTGCAGTTGGATACAGCACAAGAGAAATACATAGAGAGAAACATGTGGTATGATGGTTTGTCTTTAGTGTTTTAAAATTAATTGCTTCCATTTCTTATTTAGACATGCTTTAATACTACTAATCTCAGTGCTGTAGCCCATGTGTAACCAAAAATGAATTAGAAAATCACAGACCCAGACTAAAATCGTAGTTTTATACACCATTAAATATGCTGACCCAGCTGCTAAATTTCAAATATAGTTATAAATTATGAGCTATGCTCTGGCTTCTACTGTTTAGATATATAGCAAAATTCTTATGGAATGAAATATAATCATTTGAAATTGCACCATTAGAACAACTTCCAAATATATCTCCAGCTATTGGGTTCTTTGTTATGAAAATATACATTTTGTTATGTGTATTGCTGACCGTACTTTAAAAGCAAAATATAACAGCTAAGTTCTTATTTGAGCATAAAATTTACTTTGAACAGAGAAAAGATACAGATGTGTGTTGTGTAAGTAGTTATGCTTAAAACTTAAATTGAAGCATGGGAAAATACTTTTTTCAATATAACAGATGCCCTTCAATGTCTTCAGGGGAAGTTGAATTATTTTACTGACATCAAAAGAATGTAATTAAACAACTATGATGGCTAAACAAAATAATAGCAAGCAGAGGCTTCTTCACATTACATTAGGTAACTATACTCTCACAAATGGGTTGGGCATTTCCTCTGACAGCTAACATATGAAATTTGATTTGGATTAATTAAAATTTGTGGTGAAAATAGCATGTACATTTATTCCACATCAGAAAAATTAAAATAATTGATCTCTAAGTGTGGGCTTGCTACTTTGAGCAGCTTTCTAGTATAAAAGGCGTTGCCTGTCTACTAAGAAGAGTACTATAATTGAGAGCACAAATAAAAACACGGAAGAGAACGTCATATGGCCAATCACTACAAAAATTCTCAGGGCAGAATTTAAGTAGAGAAGAACTTTAGGAGCCAAAATTTGTTTACTTAAAATTTTAAGACCTGAAAATTCTGATTCCTCAGTTATTAATAGATGTATTTTCCATCTTTAACTTATTTGTTCCTCTACTAACAATCTTCCAATGTCTTTTAATTTCTAGTTTGTCTCTAAATGTAACCCCATGCAGAGATCCACTCCGTGGGTACCTAACAGGGCATGTGAGATGCATCAGTTGCTCCTTACTGCTCCCAAATATTTAAAGAGAAGGACTATGTGTAAGAAGAATTGTTTAGATGCCTAGCTTTTAGATGGCTGAAATTACTTAAGACTAGCATTGCTCTAATATGATTTGAAAACATACCTGTTGCCTACAACCGGCTAGCAACCACCACGGGTTAACAGAGATGCCTCTTTTCCCATATTAGCATGAAATCTTCATTGGAAAGGTAATAAAATTTCTTCTGATATGTGGCCATTTTCCCAAATGAATTTTTTTGTTTTTCTAGTCTTCGAATCTCAAATACTGTTACCTTAATAAGTCCCCAAGACACTATGAGAATGTAAAACTTTCCAATTTTCTGTCTCTGACAATGGCCAGAAGATACTCAGAGAAAAACTATATGTGGAGTAGTTGGATGCAAATTCTTTCTCCCTGTCTCCCTCTCCTCCTCTCCTAAGGTATCTACTAATAAGTAGGTTTGGGATTTCCATTGAGCTGAATCAGAGGGTTCTGATGATGTCAAAATTATTTGGTCTTGCATTACAGATAATTTCACCTAGCACTGAAGAGATGCAGAATGAAACCAGTTCCTTGGTTTTGAATGTTTTGAGAACAGTGCAGAGATGTAGATCTGTATCTACTCTGTTCTAAAGACAATACACTCTTTATTTCCCACAAGTGAGAGTAGGGATTTATATGATTTTCCTGAAGTAGAGAAGAAGATATAAAAAGCAGGCTAAAAAGAAGATCCATGTGATGAAACAGAGGGAGATAACATTAACCAAGCTACTCATGCCTCTTTAGAAATAGATGTGCTTTTGAGGGTGTGCTTTTGTTCGTGCAGTGACAAAGACATACCTTATTGCATTTTTCTTGTGTTACAGTGTAAAATTTCAGCTATAAATTATACCAACATCCCCTTCAGTTTACTCCCAGGCTACACAGAGAAAATATATACTGAGTGCAGACTTTGAACAGTAAAGCCAAAGCCTGGAGTGTTAATGACAAGTACAGTAATGTATTACAGACAAAATTGCAGACCAAGTCCTGTCAAATGTCTCCATCTCAGCTGTTAGACCATGTAACAGGAAAAGTTTTATGCTTCAGTTGTATGTAGCAAGTTCTGTCTGGATTACGGTAATCCAAGAACTCTTGCCTATCCCACTTTTAATATGAACTTCAAAATGAGATTGCTAGCGTGATTGGTTTTATGGGAAGAGTCAGAAACCTGCAGGCATATTACTGAGGTTGTTTATGCAAGGAGTCATGAATTCAGACATGAAAGCAAAGAAAATTCATTGGCATGAATATTTAAAGTCACTTTAAGACATCAACATTAGCACTCCATTGAAAAGGTCAGTATTATGGGAGTAATTATCTTTAAGGTGTTAGCTTTCGATGTTATCTAAAGGTGTGCATGCTCAGACATTTTTCTGATCAATGAAAAAAAAAAGCCGAGCAAAAATGACTGTTTGGAGAAAAGGAGTTATTTTTTTTTTCTTTTTAAATCATTAAATCCTGAAAACAAAATTCTTTAATAGCTCAGAGGACTGAATCTGCACCATAAGGGCCCTCATCATGTCAGCAGAAAAGATTTATGTGCGTAACATTCAGCAAAAGAGGATACTGTATGTTCAGTATCAACCCGGCTTACAGGACACAGCAAATAGACGTCAGCCAAGCTACAAAAAGGTTAACAAACTGCCCCAGGACCTGGAAACCATGTAGTTTGTGTCAACAGAATATTGCTCAACCAACGTTACCTGAACTCCTCTGACAAGGTATTACTACAACTGTTGAATGCTAATTTGTGACTCTATCACAGCTTGCTATCGGCAACGTACAAAGATTTAAGTTTTTAAATGACTGTTTGACAAAACGTACTACACATGCAGTGGTGATTTCACAGAGAGTGGTTAGGGTGCAGGACTCTCACCGCTGCGACCCGGGTTCGATTCCCAGCCCCCCGGGCAGATGGAGCTCGTCAGCCCTGTAAGGCAATCCATCTAAGAGAAGGTCACTCTAAACAAACCTACGTCCTGGGGACCTCACTGCCACTGTCCAAGTTTGCTTGGCCCCGGCAGATGAACCTCAGGATTAAAGGCTGGGCTCAGTTCAGCGCACACTGTGTCTCACCTAAAAAAAAATCCACTGCGCAGGCTCGAAGGGTTAATGACCTTTCCCAAATCTTCGCTCGCGAAGACTGGCCATTATTATTTTATTATAGAGAATAGCCTACATACTATACAACACAAACAAGGGAAAGCCTGGAAAAGGCATTCACATGTTTAATGAATTTGTGTTGTTGTAGGTAATCTACTAAGAATTACAAGAACTGGTGGTATCACATGGCTAATTCTAAAACAGCCTAAAATTTCTAAGCATCTTCTTTTCTGAAAATCAAAATCTAAAGCATGTTCATAACCAACCCAGTGAAATGCTAACATAATTCTCATTCTGACAGGAAGAGGGAATTGCTGGCAGAGTTATAAGTGAGCTTATCATGAAATTACAATAATCCAGGCCGTATGGGACCTTTGGGGGTCTTTGGTCCAGCATGCTGCTTAAAGCAGGATCTACTCTGAGATCAGACTGGACTGCTCAGGTCTTCATCCAGTCAGACAAACCTCCAAGGACAGAGATTCCCAGCCTTTCCAGGCACTCTATTCTAAGCCTTGGTTAGTGCCATAGTGATTTTTTTTCCTTATGTAGAGTTGGCATCTCATTATCACTCGTTATTCTGTCATGCATGTCAGTAGAGAGTCTGGTTTCATCTTATTGGTAACCACACCTTAGGTACTGGAAAGCTGCTATTAAGTCCCTGCAAAACCTTCGTGTCTTCATGTCAGGGAAGCCCTTCCCTCAGCCTCTTCCCTCATCTGTCATTATGCTCCAGTGAATCACATTTACAATGTACATATAGAATAGAAGACATAAAAGTAAAATATACATGTAATGATTTAAAGAGATCCTATCATAAAGCCAAAAAATTACTTACAGCTAAATCAGATAGTAGTAAGAATTTAGCAAGATATGAATGACATTTGGATACTACTTAAAAGCATTTTACTAGGTGCTGTCAAGCTTACTATCAGACTATTAGGGAGATTATTCTTATCAAAACCAAAGAAATTAAACTAAAAAAAACCCCACAGTATTTAAAGAAGAAATGAAAAAATTAATAAAAATACTTATAAGAAGTGGAAGATGGGAGAAGCTAATGCCACTGAACATCAAACAGAAACTAAGAAGTATGGGAACCTATTGACAAAGATAAAAGATAAAAGATAAAAGATACAAAGAGAAAGTTTTGGTAAAAAGTATAAGGATAAATAATTATCTAACGTATAATAAGAAATAAAGAATTCATGCTGTTATGATTTGTTTTCTTATTAAGTAGACACTGGCAAAAAATTGTTAATAAAACTTTCCAGAGATCTGTCTGTTCAATAACTGTTGAATAGCTAAATGAAATGATCTGGGTATTTACTGACCTGCTCACCCAACTTTGATTAAAGGCAAAATAAAGCATACTCAATATTAGACATTATTAATAAAACATTTAAAGGGGGTAACCTAATAAATTGATTTATGAATGATGACAGATTTATAAATAATGACAGTTATATATACACATATATATCCTGATACTTTTCTTTATGGTTTGTAAAACTGTTGATGCATTTTTTGTAGAGACTTATGATTAACTGTGGCACTACGTTTTCATTAGATGGAATAATACTAGAGCAATACCAAGAGTCCATTGGCTTACAAATTACAGACTTGCAACTGCAGGCACTTCTCGTGAGGTCTTACATAAGCTTATTCTTAATTAAACACTTTCAACATATTTTGTCAATTATATGATGTGAAATTACCACTGACAAAGTTGTAACTGTGCCAATAGTAATCACTTGGAAAAACAAATCAATGCTATATAAGAACTCAAATCACTTAACAAGCTGGATAATATCAAAACGTATATGTGAAATACATCCCAGTGTAACATTGCACTTCTGGATGAAAAAGACCATGTGCTAGAGGTATAAGGTGAGAGTATATTCACCCAATACACAGGCTTAAACTGCTTCAGCATTGCAGTGAAAGCACTTGCTCAGAGTACTGAGAAGAGCTCAGGCAGCCGCTGGATTTAAAAATAGTGGGATAAGTTGTAAAGAGAAGTAGGATGATTTTATATCACTTCCTTTGGCATTATTTTACTGGAATATTGCAGCAGATTAGGGAATTAATAATTCAAAGAGGAAGTTGAAAACTCAGACATTGAGAAAAAGACATAAGTCTAAATCAATACAAGTTTTATCTCCTATTAGAGAAGACAGAATGATAATGTGACAGTATAGTCTTTCTTGAAGATAATTTCTTTAAAATAAATAATAAATCTGTTTTTGTTCTTCATTCCAACAGCCAAAGCAATATCTAAAAGCAAGAATGGAATAAAAATAATAAACAAATGTCAGTAGTGAAAGTAATTTGTCAATGGAAAAAATTTAGAAAGATATTGTGTGGATTTTTTTCTTCACTTAAAACATTTATATTGAGGTTGCTTGTGATTGAAAGAGAGATGCTGTAGCTCATCCTTAGCTTTTGTATTGGATGCAGTAACTGACTAAGATAATCCTCACAATTTGTCACGTGGGACAGGTTAAAGATGAGCAGAAGAGTCTTTCATAGTCTTAAAATCAATTAAGTATGGTGATTCAAGGTGACAGTTCCATATGGTCAATTCACTAAGATGAAGATGTTGATCAATGTTGTTTGAGGAAAGAGTGCTCTTTACTATTCCATTGCCAATTAAAGTAGCTCTCTAGCATATGTTTTGATACCAGTTGCTAAATGCTGGAATAAGCTTATTAAATAGCGAAGCTGTGAATAGCCTGTTGCCTATCACTAAATTCAGGGTGTGCCTTCTCTGATACTGATACTACTTGCTGTATCCAGTAGGATGACGTATGAATAGCTAATCGCATTTTTTTAAAATGAGTTCCTTAAAGTATTTGTTTTAAGGGGGCTGTTGTCTCCCACGGTTTTGTAATGAGATTAAGCTTGTCTTCAAGTAAGACAATGAGTCTAAAAACATAAAAGCAGTCCTTTGTGTATTTAGTTTAAGTAGATGTAAAAACATGTGTGAATGAAGATGTAAAATAACATAAAAGAGAGTAAGAGACAATGAGGGTGAGAGTGCAGAAAACACAATCCACAGTGGTAAAGTAGAATTTTAATAGTTACTTTTTTCTGAAAAACTCAAATAAGTTAAAAAGGTAAGAGGGAACACTGCTTAAGACCAGTTTCAGTCGCCAGTACACTCCATAGATTAACATGCCTGTTGCAATGTGGACTCTTTAAAATAAACTAAATTATTTTTTGTAAGGACTATATTGTACAATATCAATTTATTTAAGAAGTCTGAAAAACTAATCTTTGGTTATAATTAAATAACACCATGCTGTGCTACTAACATTTTTGCTTCTTATTGAATCAGATCAGAGTTGGGATTATTTTTTCTATTTTTTCTATTGGACAACAGATAACAAATATATTTCATAGCCCCAAACCATTTTGCTTTTTCTTAGAGTTTCTCTGTGTCTGCATTACCTTACTTTGTAAAAATTAAGCTCCTCTGTATTGGGTTTGCATGGAAAGGTTTTGGTAGTAGGAGGATACAGGAGTGGCTTCTCTGAGAATCTGGTAGAAGCTTCCCCCATGTTCGACAAAGCCAATGCCAGCTGGCTTCAAGATGGACCTGCTGCTGGCCAAGGCTGAGCCCATCAGCAGCAGTGGTAGCACCTCTGGGATAACAGATTTACAAAGGGGTAAAACTTCTGGGCAGCAGCATCTGGAGAGAGGAGTGAGAATATGTGAGAGAAAAGACAGACACTAAGGTCTGCAGACAAGAAGGTCAGAGAAGAAGGAGGGGTAGGTCACCCTGCACAGCTCAGGGGAGGAGGAGATATTGCAAACTGGGAGTAAGGGAAACCCAGGAAGAAGGGAGGAGTAAGGAGAAAGTGTCTTAAGATTTGTGTTTATCTCTCATTACCCTACTCTGCTTTGCTTGGTAATAAATTATTCTAATTTCCCCAATTCGATTCTGTTTTGCCCTTGACAGCCATGGATGAGTGATTTCTCCATGTCCTTATCTTGACCCAGGAGCTTTTGGTTGTGTTTTTTCTTCCCTGCCCAGCTGAGGAGGGGATGGATGGGGCTTTGCTGGGCATCTGGTGTCCAAGTGCGGTCAAACCAAAATAGTCTGTTAAGGAATCATGTATGATTTTGTACTATTGCAAATGAACTGAAATAAAATTGAGGGCATCAAGAGAACTGGTATGTTAAAAGCAGAAAGCATTGTAGGGCATAAGGATTTGTACTACAGGAATTATATCACTAAATGAAAGCAAGGTTAGTGAAATATGTGTCATCTTGAAAATTATTTGATTTGTATATGTGATTAAGTGCTCCCAGGTGAATGTCCAGGTAATTCAGAGAATAGCAACCGGTATTTGTGACCTGACACATGACCCTTCAAAAGGATGTTGCACAATGGATTTATGTATACAAAGAAATTTATTGATTTGTTATTTGCTGCTTTGTGGCTAGCACATGAACTGAATGTATGATGATAAGAATTGCTTGCATTTGACTGTATGCTTAATGTATGGATAATAGCCAGTTAAGAAGGGCATGCTAAAAATGTGAAAGAAGGTTGTAACCACTGGAAGACCATGTAATGGGAATAACGAAGTACTTGCCTGGGGAAACAGGATGTTTTAATCTTTGTATTCCAGTCACTGCATGAGTCAGGCACCTTTTTTTACTCTTTGATAATCAGTGTCAGTGTTATGCTTGCTACCTCTAGTACGCTCTAGTTAAGAATCTCAGTATGATCAAGTCTTGTGCCAAGGCAAGCCTTAACAAGTATTAGCCACAAAGTCACAATCATAAGTAGACTTAGAGATAAATTACTAACTGCCCTTTGTGATGCCTGAAGGACAGTGGAGCTCTTTGAGTGTCCAGATTAGTGAGTGTACAAAGTACACCTGCTGTATATAAATAAAAATACCTGCCCTTTTCTGGGACTTCTCAGCAGGTAAACCTTCCATTTTCAGGGAATTCCTTATTAAAAGAGTATTTTAAAAGTTACAGTTGACCTAGTTACCTGAAACATGTTCAGTGTTGGTCCAAGCTGTATGGATAATTATGGATGTGCATATGATGATTTTGAAATTGTCTAAAACTTACTACCCCACTTCAACACCAACCAAACAATGCACTTCAAGCTGATGCTGTGTTTAAACTCACTCTAGTTATTTGTTCTACATGTCATATCATTTGCACATTAGAGTTGGGTGAGGAGAATTTTTGTGTTTACTTTCTAAAATATCAGTTGCTCTTTTGTAGCTAGAGTCCTTTTTTAGCTGTAAAAAACCACTCCTCTTGAAGATACAAGTTTCTCCGAGATTATAAGTGTTTACTTCTATAGCTGAGCTTCCTGCCTGCCAAATCCATTCTAAATCAAAGTGACTATCAAATACAATATTTTTTTGAGGTGGTAAAATTTACTTAGACTGAGTGGGTGAAAGTGCCTATGTCCAATTAAAAATTATTATCCTGTGAGCTGCTACCTACACTGTATATAATTTCACAACAGATACTTTCTTTACAATTGCTCTCATCAAAACAGCACTCAGCATACCAAAGGATATATCAGACATAATGCTTTTTGCCAAGGATTTTTCTCACTCTTTACCAAAAAATCTGTATGAAGAAAAGCATTAGCACTGTGTTATCAAAGCAGTCCCTTCATTTTTTAGTTCTTAGGATATTTGCAGCCCAGTAAACCTCTGATGTCTGCAATCTCATTCAGCAAATTCACTACACATTTTCCCAAGAGAGTCATTTAGATGCCTATTTAGACTAGTTTTTCATGATTTTGTTTCTAAATTCCTGTGCACTTGAAAAAACAATAGTAATCCAAACAGTAGTAAATCTTTTAGACCATTATAACCAAAACTAAGAACCTTACCAGTAATTCAGCTTAATAAAGTGTGTTGGAAATATGCTGTTCTTTTTAGGAGAGCATCATGGCTTCATCTGTTATATACACTTGTTAAACCATACTTTTTTCTCCAACTTAAGTAATCTATCACAGTTGCTGAAGTGGCTATAAACAGCATCTGAAAAACTAAGCAAATTAGGTGAGATACCATGTAATATGTTTTTAATTCAACAAGCTTCATTTATCTAAATTAATATCTTCACTCTGTTATTTATAACTTATCAGTTGTGGTCTTTTGCAAGCTGTCAGTTTGTACTGTGTTTGCATGCAGACAAATTTTGTTACATCATATAAATTTTGAAAATTCATTAAGCAGTGACAAGCCATTCATTTATGTGTTTGCATACAAAATAGGAATATCAGCACCCATCCTCTTATAGGAATGCATTTTCATGAACTTTAAATTCAATTTTGTATTGATATGTATGTGAACCAGAGCAATGCATATGTAGTAGTGACTAGAAACTGCTTACTTGTGCATATTACTACTATATCTATTTAATTGCAATAAATGCTGCCCTTCTGTGAGACTTTGGTTTCACTAATTAAGTTCTTAAAAAGAAATCTTAAGTAACTTCCAAAGGAAATGGAAATAAACTAAAATCACAGAACTTCATTTCATCATCTGAAACCTAGACCCTAAAATGGGTTAATATGCCTTCTTCCCCATTTTCTTACTTCTTCTCCTTCTGCATTCTGATTTCAGTGCACGAGTATTTATTTTAATGGGATTTTCGCATTGAAATGCCCTTTAGCAACTGTAGCTTGAGCCTTACTAATCAAAATCACTGTACCCAGAAGATAACATACACCAGTGGGCTGGGTTGACCTTGGCTGGCTTCCAGACACCCACCCAACCACTATGTCACTCATCATATTTGATAGGACAAGGGAGAAAATAAGATGGAAAAGCTTGTGGGTCAAGGTAAAGATAGGAAGATCACTTGCCAATTATCATCATGGGCATAAGAGGCTCTACTTGGGGAAAATTAATTTAATTTTTTGCCAATTAAAATTGGAGTAGGAAGGTGAGATACAAAGAGAAAAATTAAAGCACCTTCTCCTGCTTTTTTTTTCCCCTTAGTTTTTGACTCCTCTACCCAGGCAACCCCTCTGAGCAGTGAAGGGCAATGAGGAATGGGGGTTGCAGTCATCCCATAACAGTTCCACTCTGCAGCTCCTTCCTCATCACTCTTTTTCCCTTCTCCATTGTGAGTCCTCTACAGGCTGCAGTCCCCCAGGATAAATCTTCCTCAGTGTGGGCTCCTCTCTGCAGGCCACTGCTCCTTCAGGCCATATTCACCTGATGAATATGCTCTGTCGTGGGGTCCTCTACAGGCTGCAGGGAAATACCAGTTCTGCCATGGCCCTCTCCATTGGCAACAGGCAAATCTGCTCCAGCACCTCGGGCACCTCCTCCCACTCCATCTTCTCAGACCTTGGGATTTGCAGAATTGCTTCTCACACATTTATTTCCTCAGTCCTCAAAGCCCAGGGGGTATTTTGTTCTTTCTTAAACGTGTTTTCTCAGAGGTGCCACCAGCTTAGCTGACAGGATCAGCTGTGTCCTGGGGAGGGTCCCCGTTGGATCCGGCTGGACTCAGCCATGTCTGACGTGGGGCAGCCCCCAGTTTTTCACATAGAGGTCATCTGCTGCATCTTCTTTATTGCCAACACCTTCATACTTACACCTGACAAAACACAGTACACTAAAAATATCTACCTAGTACAAATCATAAATAAGGTCGCTTGACAACTTGCAAAAAAATTTATGTGTTCAATCGAACTGTCACTCTAATATTTAATACTTTTTTTCTCTCAGAATATAATCTACACTGTATTTTTATAGATTTTAACCATGTTAAGTGTTATTGAAATAAGGTTTCATTTGGTGATAATAATGCAAATGGATTTGTATTCCCTATGGGAAATATTAAATTGCCTCAGTCTGTGCTAACTTCACACAGATTCCCAAAGGAGCCAGAAGCAATGTAAGAAACTTGATGGTGTTGCCTTAATCTGTTTTCACGGAAACTATTATTAATTAAATGTTACTAATGCTTTTGCAAATTACAGAAATTACTTTAGGAAATTTCTGTTAATCTTCCCAGACACCATGTGCTCGATAACAACAGTTCTAATTTTCCTTTTTAAGAAAATTAAATGAAGGACAGAATGGGAAAAAAGTATTAGCCACTTTCCCTTACAGATAATTTATATATTCATATCCAGAGTCATCCTTTCCATTTTTTTTGTATGTCTCATTTAAAGTTTTTCTATCTGTTAAGAGTAATAGATGCATGAAAAGGTGTGGTTTGTCCTCATTGTCTTTTAGTGAAGTATGTAGTTCACAGGACCTGGGGATTTTTTTGTGGTGTTACTAGGACACTTTCTGGAAACAAACGTAGTCACCTGACTATGCTTATAAATACACAATTCATTATAAAATAATTCTCTGTATTTGTTTTTCTCATTAGAAATTCTTTCCAGAACAATTATTGGTTAATTTGTTCATTAAATATTTTAAATATTTTTTTTCCTCTCTTTTTTACTAGTTACCTTTTGCAATAATTTGAGTTCTTCTTCATATCCTGAAGGATGTAGTACAGGACCAAACTAGACACTGCCTGCTTTTTCTCCTGTTACCTGAAGAAACTCAGAGGTGACATTTTTTGCTGTAGAGCCATATAAACTATTTAATTGACACAGACAGTGATAAAGAAGTATAAAATATCTCTGCAACTGCTGTATGACTTCTCAGCAGAAATTGGAAACAATTCCCTGAAATTAGAGTTGCTTTCATGCTGCACATATGAGTACAACCATTCCAAAATTTCTGAGGAGAAGGCACATATTATCATATCCCAAACATGATTTTGACACATATATAAGTGGGATCCGTGAATGATGTTTCAAAGAATAAAGAACCTAAATATTTGATGCTGGCGTTTTATTCTAGGAAGGCTTTGAATAGAAAAATACACCAGATCTTTTACTTTCAAAGCTAGAGAGTGTAAATTAATTAGAAGTGTCCAAGAAGGTCAAAACAAAATATTCAAAGCATGAGAAAATATTCAGTGCGTGGAAATCCAACCTCAATATAGTTGATTTGTTACAAAGAATGATAGGGTTTTATCATTAATTTGATAGCAGGGCTTTTCGACTTATTTAGCAAAGCTAGAACACTGACTATAGGTTAACACTGTGGAGAGAGATTTTAGAGGTATCATATGTACTTTTTGCCATCTCTGTGGTTAATTGAAGAAGGGTTCAAGTGATAAATCTTCATCACTAAATACTTTTTAATTATAATGTAATTTTATGTAAAATTTTTATAAAACCATTTTCTAAATTCACGTGATCTAGTTCAGCACTAAATTACTCTGAAATGTCATATAGCCATGTCATGCAAGTTAGACCAGGAAGCCCTTTTTCTGGTTCCATGGTCAATAGATCTATAGAGGTCACCTTTGAAATTATGTAATTTCAAACAAGATTCTTCAGAAAATCAAGTGATACTGTACTTTGTGGGCACAGGATCCTGCAGCTAGTTCAGTTTTTGTAGGTAACTTTTTTCTCCTAAGTAAGAGACACTGAGAGTAACGGGCCTCAGATTTATTCAGAGAAATATAGTATATCTATTATCAGGCAGAAATAATTATAAATTAGAAAATATGCAAGGAAACATTTGTGTTATTAGAAAGTAATGAGTATTATTTACAATGGTGGTAAAAACCATACTCTGCTATTCCTGAGAATCCTGTAGTTTGCATAGGTAAGAAAAATATGATAAATATTAAGGTCCTCTGAGGCATGGAAAGAACTTGTTCAACACTATATCACAATAAAAGTGTCAGTTGTTGTCTGTTTCCTGGTTTTATCTTCGTGGAGGCAATGATATATGACTATATGACTTTATTGCAAAGGAATTCACAGCATTTCTGTCCAGAAGCAGGTAAAACAGCCCTGTGTGTGAATAGAGACTATAGAGATAATTGAGCTAAGCTTTATTTTTTGCAGTCATATTAGATGTGTTATGATCAAAAGCTTAACTGAAAATCAAGAAGAAAAGGATCATGCTTTGCTTCAAAATAAATCTAATGCACTTCAAATGCCAAAGAATAATGGGTAGGTCTTGGGTACTCATCATGAGAAAAAAACCAAACCATTGCAAAAAAGCTGAGAGGGAGAAATAATTTTTGAGGGAAAATTGTACCTAGTGTAAACATAGTAGTAACAAAATATTCATTTTTCTCATGCATAGCAGGTACATAGTTTCCAGAAATTAGTGGAATCATCATTTTATAGGAACACAAACGTATGTAACCTAATATTTGGATTGCTATATATTTCCGCTAATGATTTTTATGTACCTAGTGGGAAAATTGGTAACCTCTTCCCATATTCTTCTCTCATTTGAAAGAAAATACCTGGGTATTTTTGCAAAAATTAAAGGTGTGGAGATATCTGGCAATTCTTGCCATTTCTGTCTCTTCATAATTTTTCTAAATCAACAGACTTTGCTTTTATCATTCACCTATCGTGCTGAATTTCCATTTATTTTCTTTATTGATAACTGTGAATAGTAAAACTACATAAAATCAGACAAGTGAAAAGACTGACACTTTTGCAAAATAAGCCTATATTTAAACCTGCAGGTAGGTCTATAGCAATACAGTTCACAGGGATCTTCATCAGGATTATTACATCTGAAAGGTGAGTCTTTCCTAACTGATAGCTCAGATAACCCAAGTTTATTAGGAGGACTCTAACCACCTGGTTCCCAGAAGTTCAGGTATGCAGAACTAGCAGCCGTAAAGAACTGATAGTTCTACACAGATTTAAAATATGTTAGTGTAAATAGGTGTTCCTGGACTCTAAATACCCAAGCTAATATGTCCAGAAAGAAAGCCATGTGTCACCACAAACTGCATCTCTTGGAATAAATTAGCGTAGTTGGACTTCTCTCTGTAGTAAAATTTATGACTGGTTTTGCTCTATTCATTATCAGCATCCAGACAGAGAGCACACCGTAGTTGAAATCCATTGAAACTGTTTTCCATGTAATAAGAATAGTCTTCTCAAAAAGCATCTGAAGTATTTTTTGGATAGTATTATTAGTTATCTAAATATTTTATGACTGGAACATGTACTGAAGAGGTGCAGACAGAGAAATGTACTGAAGGCTATATGCAACCAGAGGTGATGTTTTCTACTGCACTGTCTAGTAAGTATCTCACAAATAACAAAATTAGAGACTAAAATGCTGAAAGCTTCTTCTTTATTATCCTTTTCACCAGAAAATTTTTACATACTGTCACACTCTGGAAACTGTCCCAGCTTTATTAGCCATGCCTCTCTGGTGCAGCTGAAGTTACCCAACTTCTTTTTCTAAAAGTTTCAAAGCTTTTATTTCCTCTGCAATATTTTGCCCAAAGATAGTGCATTAGATTTGCGGTATGCTGAGGTTTCCCTCACATGTTTCAATATGGTTGTTGCCTTTCTCTGCAGCAGCAGCCCATGTTTATAACTGAGCTGTTCAGTTTGTTTGCCCAACTCTCTTTACATTCCTGGGACTTACAACTCACTGCAATATTAGTTCTTGTTGCCAGGGCACTTTGTATAACACTTGACTCTATTTTAATATACACCTATTTTTGGAGCAGTGCAATGAACAGAGCTTTGCCTTAGTCGTTTATTTTGCTCAGACATTTATTTGGAAGATATTAGTTCTGTTAGGGTATCCACAGATGACGGATTTCTCCATTCATTGGTAGTAGACCAAATATGGCCAAGACCAGATGCTCGTGGCTTAAATGTGAGCACAGAAAGCCTTATACTCTGTGTGTTAGCCTAGTCCCAGATAATCTGTGCTGATAATACATGTTCTTGGTTTCCTTCTTTTACACTATGTTCAGTTGCTTGTCTGTGAGAGCAAGCTGGCTGTAAACTACTACTGTTGAGTAGAGTCCTTTAGTTTGGTGCCATACTCTGAGCTTTAGTTTGGTTCCAGCTCTGAGCTAATATGCCTAATTAGCTAACTTTCACCAGTATGAAATGATGTTGCTCTGAAGGGATAACACAAAGCTGCTAAGTCTCTACTGTGCATTTGTATAACCAGCATACTAATGTTTGCCTTTGGCTGAACTATCTGATCTCTTCTGCACAGGCTGTGCAGTCTCAAGTGAGGCTGCTCCTGGCTCTTTCAAGAAGAAAGTCATGAAATCTCTGGACTCTTTAGCATATATTACCTTAGCTGACAAGTACAGTGTCTGGATGCAGCCAGCCTGAGCTGGAGGTTCAGGTTGGCTTTCCCAGCTGCACGGTTTAAGTCTGAGACAGATATTGCCACTGGGGGACAAAGCAACCAAACACTGCCACCAATTAAACAAACTTTTCTCCTGTTTTCTCCTAGGAATGTTTTGTGTGGCCAGTATTTGAACAAGATTTGGCTTTAAGTCTCAACTGAAGTGAGGTACCTGATTCCAGAAAGCAAAGCAGCCCATAAAAATGGGAATTGTGTGTCTTAAATGCATTGAGTGACAACACAACAGTTATATGGAGTGAATTATACCTTTGCAGAAAGACTGTAATTCATGTTCATTAAAAAACAAAGTATAATTACAGATGAGTGAGGCAGATTGGGAAGCTAATCTGTATTTTCACACCACTATAAAATGCCCAGATTTTCTTTTTCAGATTTTGTACAAATAGCACAACAAAACTCAAGTACTCAGCACTGTTAAGTTTAACTTAATTACACAGTCAGTAATTCCTGCTTCACTGTCTTTCCCCTACTTTTTCCTTGTCTAGTGTTTTCTCCCTATTATCTCAGTAGATACAAACTAGAACGGTAAAATATTTTTATAAAAATGAAATATTTCTTCTTATCAAGAGCAGTCATTTACTGTGCAATTATATCCAGCTTTTTCTGTTGTTCAGCCCATAGGCCATTTTGTCTGATAGACTTAATTCTGTTCATTCCTGCAGCTGCGTAGATTGACTGGTATTAAAAGGAAATGCAAAAATCAATACGTAAGGAACCGCTGAGGCCAGTTTTCCCCTAGGAGATCAAGGGAGGTATGGGGATGGAAAAAGGGTTGATTCATCTATAAGGGATTTGCTGTGTTTTGCTGTACAGAAATCTATCTTGTATTATCCAACTGAAAAAATAATTTTTAGGTTTGAGTAATAGCTTCTGGTGTCATAGATGTGAATGAGAATATAATATGTGAACAGTACCTCAGGAAGGAATTTTCCCCAAAAACTGACAGAGGCAAAAATATTTCTAGGTATGTGAACACAGTCAGTGTTATCAAACAGCTATTCAAAGAGAACAGAATTTTTCTCTGCTTAAACCTACTGTTTCATCTTGTACAACGATGCTGTTTGCATTCACTACTTCTACCTTTCAACGAGTCCATCTGATGATGGACTTCCATGTAGATGTGTTGAAAGGCATCCCTGAACCTGGGGAAGGGACACATTACTTTTCACAGTTATTTTCTTAAATGAAACATAATTGCAAGCACAAAGCCTTCCAAAAGTTTTGGAATGTATACTGTCACTACATATCTCTCTAGGGAGAGATGGGAAGATGTGCAATACCACAAAAAGAATAACCATCAAAACAAAAAATACAGTTAACTGATAAAACTTTCAGATAGATTTATGTTCTTCTGAACAGATTTTATTTTGGAATGTGAGACAATTATCTTAAATGTAGACCAAACAGTGGCATATTCTACTGTTATAGTCAATCCTCCAATGGCACAAAGGTTTTGGCAGCAGATAACTCGTATTTTTTTCCAAGTTTGCATGTGGTAATACATCCAAAGCATGTCATTTGTCAGCATAATGACAATTCCTGTATTCCCTGAATGCCTAGAGGAAAAGGTTTAAATGTAGCATTGTTTCTGGCTAAGGGGCAGTCATCTAAAAAGATTGAAACTTAAGCCTCTTGTTAGTTTCACAATATCTGGGAGATCTGGTACAGTATGTTCCTGCAAAAGCCCTGCTTAAATCTGTCGCCAGTTTCTCCCAAGCTATGAACAAGACAGAGAGCATGCATGAGTCATTTTATTTAGATGTCTACAGCAAGATATTAAAGACTGAGGCAGCCTGACAACTGATTATTTCAAGAAAATACAATTAAAATAAAAACGCGTGAAATCAGCTGGGCTCTGCAAACTCTCAGGACTTCAGTCCTTTTTTAGCACCACAGCACTGGAGACTAGTTGGTCAGAGGAGGATACTGTGATATGTAGAAAGGAACAGACTGCTAAAGTTTGCTTTCCTCTTTTCTAATGTATTTCAAGGGTTATTGGTATTGAAAGTGGGGAAACCTCAGACAGAGGTATGGTTAAGAAGTTAAAAGGCAACATGCAATGAGCTACCTAGCCTTTCAACTGTCCTTGGTGGAGTAATCTGAAAGCCAAAGTAGGTCACAAGTCAATTCATTTTGTAGACTTGACCTTGTACTCAGTGCGTATTTGATCCCATCACAAAACCACTGGATAATGTTATAAATACCAATTTTGAAACAGCCCTTTTGGGACAATATCTTTATCTTGGCAACTAGTTTCTACTGAGAAGAGACCAAAAGGGTTTAGGATACAAAATTCTTCTAAAATACAATTCTTATCCTACATCCTGTGCACTTGTCGACAGCTGGATATTCCAATTGAATTAATTTCTTAGATTCTGAAAACATGTACAGAAAATGTGAGTAGAAATACAACCAGGACATGAAAACTACCTTTTCAGCTCTACAGTTCCTTTTCGTTTATGTAGTCTTGCAACATTTTCTTTGTTTCTCCTACAATTTTTCTTTTTTTCCTTCCTCTGTTTTTATCACTGCACTATCTGCCGCTGCTACTGTCACTGCACTGTCCTGCTACTGAGGCTTAGCAGCAACGAGTGATTAGACCTCCTATGTGAATAGCATTAGAAAGTAGTCCACTGTGAAGACTTCACACCAAATGGAAGGACCTGGAGTGAAGGATAGGACCTGTCCATCAAACTTTGTATTTATGATCAAATATGATCAAATATGATCAAATATAGAATATTGAGATCTGGAGTTATTCTAAGCATGAACTTGTTTCTTTTCCTTAACTTGTGTTGTTCTCACTGATAAAAAAAACCCAACAAAAACATGTGCTTTGAGCTCAACTAATTGTAATTGAAATTCTTGGCAGCTTTAAAGACAAATAGATTCACAGGCAGTGCTTCGTAACAACAGAGCATTGGATATTGAACCTATTTGTTTTCTTTTACATGTATTTGCTTTTGTTTCTATTTTTAAAAATAAAATGTTGACACTTTGGTTTTGGGCTGTGGTCTTTTTTTTTTTCCCTCTACAAATGGACGTAGATTGAAAAATTAAGTGTGAGGTTAGGCGCTGTAATGGGATCCCTAGAAAAGTCAACCCCTAAATTTTTAAACTCTTCAGAGTTGGACTGTTAACAGGACAGTGTACTTGAGATGCCTGGAGTGAGAAAAAAAATTAGTTTGATTTTTCAAGTTTTTCATTGAAGCTATTGAATTGATTTTACATTATTGAAGACCAAGGAACTCCTTGATGCTCATGACTGTTGAGAAGCAGCCTGGACCTGTGCCAGGACTGGCCACGCTCCTCTGACTATTGGGGCAACTCAGGAGTGTGTGGACCATGAAAACCCATTTCAGCACTTCTCTGTGGGGACTCAGGGTCCGAACAAGCCTGAGCTCCAAAGGCTGGGTAAGTATCCTCAAGAATCCAAATGGGGGAAGAGGAGAAATCCACACATACCAGCAACTTCTGTGAGAAGGAAAGAAGTTTTGAGGATGGTAAGTTAAAAAAAAGATAGATAAGTTAAAATATATGACTACCCAAAGCAGTTGGATACTTTCCATCAGATGTAGAAAATCAAGTAATGCATTTTAATGAAGGAAAAAAAAAAAGCCTTCAGTATATAATACCGCTCGTGTATTAATAACATGCTTTATGCTTTGGCTTCAGGCCTATAAATATTTTGCTTGACTGCTAATACTGTTGGTTTCCACTTTTCTCATCATCTATTTTTTCCATCTATTTGTTTTAATAAAAATTGAATAAAGATTGCAATTTATCAAGTGATTTATCTTTGATAATTTAGATATCAAAAAGTTAAGTATAAAATTAGGCTTGAGTAGCTTTTCAGGCTTTTCTTGTAGCTGGCAGAGATAAATAGACACCTTCAAGTAGTGACTCAACACCTTCGTAACATATGTATTAGACAACTGGAATCCATTAAATCTATTTTTATTTTTTGTCTCTCTTCACTGCAGAGAGAGTATGGATATCTATTGTAGACCTATTGTCCATCTTTCAGACAGTGAAAATGAGGAAAAGTGAATCCTGATTCTTCTGCATGGATTGAGTAATCCCCCATACAGTACAGTCCTCAGCTGGTTGATGTCTCCAGTAGTTATTGCAACCTCAACAAAAGCCATATATTTAGCAATATTTTAACTCGAGCTGAATGAGAAATGTCTGTATTTTGTCTGCTGCTTTGTAGTATTTCACATCAGACCACCTATTAATGATGAAAGAATTAATAAAATAATAACTCTGATTTCAATGTTAGATTATATTTAATTCCCTTCCCCTCAAGAAAGAAATGTGATCCTAAATTCTAGAATTTTTTAATATATTTAGCCAATACCTACCATTTTTAACAGAAATGTCTTTTATGGTGCATTTTGTATTAAATACTGAAATGGAAAGACAATATGTAGCTTAATATTTTTGTCCATTTAAGAGGCTCTAGCACCTGTTCTTAAGATAAAAATGTGTATTGTGACAAAGCAACTGCAGAACAGAGCTGTGGAAAAATACACTGGATTGCAAAAATACTTATTCACTAGGTAAATGAGCTGAAAAACTGGTTTTTCACAGAGAGAAGACAAAGTCTGTAATGACAACATTGTCTTCATTTACTGTCTTTTTCTTCAAGAATTGTCAAATGTTTCAAATAATTGACCTAATTCACTTTAAGGCAGTTAAGAATTCTGATTCTCTAACCAATGTCAAATTGGTAAGAAGAAATAAGGACAAACTCTAGACCGCACAAAAATACAGTAGCTGAACAGTGGTGTTCCCTCTGATATCTGTAGGTTTAAGTTCAGCAGGGGTCAATAGTAGTCTTGATGGTCCAAAGTGGTTCTTGCTGGTTGCCTTTAGGAAAAGTTCCTAGAGTAACTTCTTCTGCAAGGCATCAAATAAGACTTGAGAAAAAGAAAGAATGTTTTATCACACCGTATGATATAGCTAAAAACAGGCAAGGTTGACAATGCACTATGGATAAAATGAAAACTTTTGGTTTTTTCTGTCTAATAAGAGAGACTACATAGTATGATGTGCTGTACATCTATCAAATAGGAATTTCTTGGCTTCTTTGTTTCTAGTCTCTGACCTTAAGAGTATAAATCCAGTGTCATTAGTCTCTGAACTTAATAAAAAATTCATGTTTACCTAAGACCTAACATAATGTGCAGCAAAACACTTTAATTGTAGCCATTACCAAGGAATTAGTAGAGAACATGCATGAGTACTGTGTTTTGGTTTAAGAAAAATCCTGGGGTGGAGACTCCAACAAATGAGAACCCTCCTCTTTTATTAAAACCTCTCCTCCTTTCACCAGTACAGAGAGAAAAAATGTGAGGAGATATGAGTGAAAAAATAACAGTCTACTGAAAAGAAGTATAACTAACAATACAAACAAAATGATTTAAGCCAATAAGAGACAGAAATTGTTCCTATTCCTAGTCTCTTCCCCCTTGGTTCACAGACAAGATGGTAGCCAACACATGCTCTCCCCCACCTCTTCCCCCCAAGACAATAGAAAAAGTGCTATTGTAGTTCCCATGGTTTAATGCCCTGCCCAGCTAGACAAAATACCTGTGGAAACAGGGGCAAAGCACAGCCTAGATGTAAGTATAGAAGAATCTTTCTGTAAGACTTATTTTGGGGAGGCAAGACTATGTCGCTCAAGGAAGCTTTCCTGGCTGGGGCATCTTTCCCAGGATTAGGCTTATGTGTTTTCTCCTCCTGCATTCCAGAGAGGCTGACTTCCTGTTACAAAAGCAAAAAGTTTCTAGCAGATGTGCTTGGACTCCACTGCGCTTGTCTGGGACTCTGCAGTGGGATTTTGTGGAGTGGGATTTGTGAGGTGGTGGTGGCTGCTTCTCTACGCCATCCAGCAGGGCTTAGCTCCATTCCAGCTCAGTGGCAGTGACTCCCATCCCAAACAGCAGCTGAGATGTGTGGAGCTGCATGGCTGGCAGGGCTCACGTGGTTGCTCCCATTTATTTCTCCCAGGGAAGAAAGGTGGCTCCCAGATGGAGAGAGTTCCATTTCCACTCTGGCAGCCAGGACTACCCAGTACATGCTTCTTTCCAGCCCCCTCTTGTCCCCCTCGCCTGGCTGTGGTGAGGGGTTCACTCTTAAAGGAAGAGTTTCTCAAAAAAAAGTTAGAAAAAGGGAACAAAATACAAAACCTATTTTAACCATGACATACTGCAATGCCAATACTAAAAGATCATAGAAACACAGATTCACAGAATCCTTTGGGTTAGAAGAGATGATTAAAGATCATCTGGTTTCAAAACCCCTGTCATAGGCAGGGACACCTTCCACCAGAGCAGGTTGCTCAAAACCCTATCTGGCCAGCCTTTGAACACTTGCAATCACGGGGCATCCACAACTCCTTGGGGCAACCTATTACAGTGTTTCAACACTCTCACAGTAAAAAAAATCTTCCTTATATCCAGTCTACATCTACCCTCTTTCAGTTTAAAACCATTTCCCTTGTCCTGTCACTACAGGCCTTGGTAAAAGTATCTCTCCATCTTTCTAATAAGCCACCTTTACATACTGAAAGAATGCAACAGGGTCTCCCTAGTGCCTTCCCTTCTCCAGGCTGAACAACCCCAACTCTCGCAGCCTGCCTCATCCAGCACAGACTTGTGTTCAAGTCCTTTCCTTCAAAGTTCCCTACCATTCAATTTTACCTACACTGCTGCCAAAATTTGCCACCTCCAGCTTTAGATAGAGGGTGCAAGACTAAGGAAGGTAGCACTTTAAGGGAATTGTTACCAAGAGCAGGGAGCATGGTTGCCACCTACTGTTCCTGGTAACTGAAGCAATCCTAAAAAATCACTGGAGCCCTGTGACTGGGCTACAGAGTAGGTGATAGTCCCCTCTCCAAAAGAATAAGAAAAAATATGTCAACACACTATCTGGGCTAGGTGCCTGGGTATTTGAAGAGCACCTGTGCAAAGTAGCAAATATATTCACAGTGTCTGTACGTTGGAGCAGATAACTCAGAATTTTAATGCCTATTTGGGCAGCAATTTTGAACCTAAAAACCTATTGTTAAAGGAGACAGGGGAAATTTGAAAAGACAAGAAGCAGCCAAAGGAAGTCTGAGGAAACTCTAAAAAAAACTACTGCTGTGTACTCTCTCCACACCTATGTGCCAAATTTTATTAGGCATTTTAGTTGTTGCTCAAGCAGTTTAGAACAACTCACCTAGTTGTAATCCTATTTTCACTTTCTCTAGCCAGAAAGAAGCAGCAAAGCATGAGAGGTGAATAATTTTCTTTGTTCCTCTCAACTGAGCATATGCTTCTTTTTAGTGAAAGTGTTTTCAAAAAGTGGTCAGTCTTGTATGATCTGCTGTGAATCCAGAAAATCCTGAATCCAGAAAACCAGTGAAAGGTGACTCTGTCCCTTCCTTGTAATCCTCCTCCCCCTCCTCCTCCTTTTCAAGGAGACATAACAAGTCTATGCCTTTGTGATTTAACCTGGTTATTACTTTTAGCAGAATTGTATAAACAACAAAAATTGGGCCTATCAATGTGGTTAATATATGTATCGATGGCCATACAGACCAGTCCTTTGGACTAGAGTGACATCCTGGCCACAAAATTGATGACAAATTTGACTATGCAAAAAATCCTCCTTTGGACCAATTCTAACAGGTTGATGTCCTTCCTGTGCTAGGGAACAGGATGCAGTACTCCAGGTGGGATCTCACAAGAAGCAGCAGAAGAAGCAGAGAAGAGGACTCTTGACCTGCTGGCCACTCATCTTTTGACACAGCCCAGGACACAATTTGCCTTCTGGACTGTAAGAGTGCACTATTGGCTCATGTCCAGCCTTTCATCAGTGAGAGCCCCCAAGTCCTTTTCCACAGGGCTGCTCTCAGTGACTTCTTCTCCCAGTCTGTACTCGTGTGTGGGATTTTCCCAACTCAGATGTAGCACATTGCTCTTGGACTTGTTGGACTTCATGAGGTGCTCATGGGCCCACTGCTCAAGTTTGTCCAGGTCCCCCTGGATGACATCCCTTCCTTCTATTGTGTCAACTGCACCATGCAGCTTCCTGTGGTCTGCAAATTTGCTGAGGGTGCACTTGATCTCATTGTCTATGTCATTCATTGATGAAGATACTGAAGTGCAGTGGACCCAAGGTAGAGCCTGAGGAACACCACTTATCACTGGCCTCCACTTAGACACAGAGCCACCGACCACAACTCTCTGGCTGCATCCATCCAGCCAATTCCTTATCCACTGAATAGTCCATCCATCAAGTCCATGTCTCCAATTTGGAGATAAGGATGTCATGTGGAACCGTATTGAAGGCCTAACAGAAGTCTAGATAGATTACATCTGTCAGTCTTCCCTTGTCAACTGTTGCTCACACTCCATCATAAAAGGTCACCAGATTGGTAAGGCACCATTTGCCCTTAGTAAAGCCATGCTGGCTGCCTCCTTGTCTTTTTTGTGCTTTAGCATATCTTCTAGGAGGATCTGGTATGTGATCTTCCCAGGCACAGAGGTGAGGCTCACCAATGTGTGGTTTCATGGATCTTCCTTGCTCCCCTTTTTAAAAATGGGAATGATGTTTCTCTTTTTCCAGTCACCAGGGACTTTGCCTGACTGCCATAACTTTTCAAATATGACGGAGAGTGACTCGACAACAACACCAACCATTTCCCTTACAACCCAGGGATGCATGTCTTCAGGTCCCATAGACTTCATCAGTGGTCCTGAACCTGCTCTTCACTTATAGTGGGAGGGATTTAATTCAGCCCACACCCACCCATAGGATCAGGGACCTGGAGAGAAGAGGGAAGTCAGACTGCCAGTGAAGACTGAGGCAAAGAACTCACTGAGTACATCAGCCTTCTCCATGGCAGTCGCCACTAGTTCACCCTTCTTGCTTGTCAGGAAGGTTATACTCTCCTTGGCCTCTCTTTTCTGACTTATGTACTTATAGAATCCCTCCTTGTTATTCTTCACATTCCTTGCCAAGTCATGTTCCAGATTGGCTTTGTCTTTCCTTACCCCAGCCCTACACATTTGAACCATATTCCTGTACTCTCCCCAGGTCGCTTGTTCCTGCTTCTACTGGCCATACATTTGCTTTTAACTCCTCAGCTGGAGGAGTAGATCCTTCCTTAGTCATGCCAGTTTCCAGCCTGCCTTGCTGAACTTCCTACACACAGGGATAGAGAGCTCTTGAGCTCTAACAAAAGTGGTCATAAAGAGTTGCCATCTCTGGTTAGGCCCTATGTCCTTAATGTTTTATAACCATTACTCCAACATTTTTTCCTAGAAAGTGATTTGAAGAAACCTTCTTTAGGTGTTTTATTGGGTCAAAGCATTAATACGTGCTTAAGAGGACATTAAAAATACAAGCTTACTTTAAGTGGACTGTACACGCACTGAAAAACTTTGAAAGAGCATGGTGCATTCTTCAACCATTAATCAGTTTATCCTTCTGTAGCCTTTAGGAGAATAATAATGATCAGAATAATCCATTATGTCAAACTATTAAATTCGTTTCCTTAAAAAGATTTTTATGATACCTCATGCCAGATTCTGACTTTATTCGCACTAATATCACTCTGAAGAACTTCATTTGAGTCAGTAGATTTACTTTGGATTTACACCACTTGAAATTAGAAAACTATTTACAAATGGATTAGACAAACCACATATTTTTCCTGATATCAGATTATAATTTAATCCATTCATCTGCAAGCTTTCAGGTTTGTTCTTTAAGTAGCTTTAGGACAGAACTGGAAGTGTACTGGTAATTACTTTCATTGAAATGTTGCCCTTCTGTGGATTTATTCAAACTCCAAATAATCAAATCTTAAAAAGACTTTTTTGGAGAGCATGTTTGAAACAGGCTACTCTTCTGTCTCTAAACAGTGTGGAAGCACTTGAAAAAGTTCCTTTGTTGTTGTTGTTGTTATTGATAGTTAAGATGGATTGCAAATTATGTTAATGTGTAAAATGGTTAAATGACCAATTTTTTTCAAGTATTTTTAACATGCAGTTTCAATAAGACAAATGTTAAACATAGCTATTTTTTAATATGAAAAATCGACACTATTAATATATTGATGTCAGTTGGATACTTTATATTACAGTATATAGGAATACTCACAGACATTGGTGGTAGTAAGGAGCACTTTTACATCTGTCACATCCCATTCAAATTATTTTTGCAGCAGAAACAGAAGAATAAAACCAGAGAATAGTGGAGATCACCTTTTTCTGAATGTTATTAATCACAGTATTGACAGCCAGGTTTCTGTCCTCCCTGTGGTAACAACCAGTTGTCTTTGATTCTTGATTTTGGAGGATAAATGAAAGAGGTAGGCCTGCTTTCACAGTTGACAGCTAGTCACTAATTTGTAGAATTGTAACAGCCCCATTTCTTCCTAAGAAAATATCAAATTTTTTCCTATTTTTCCTAGCAATTATCATTACCTTGTCCAAACTACTGTTATATATTATACATTGATAACAGTTGCTTTATTATTTTCTACTTATTTTAATGCAGACAGATTGTTCGCTTTTAGAATACATAATATACACAGTGGCAAGCAGTGATTTTTCTTGATGTTTCAAAACATTTTTATAAGCAGTTATGATTTTTAGACTCCCATTAATGCCCATCAGCACTTCAGATCATTCTCTTTGTTTTACTTCCTTCTGAATTGGCAACATGAAATTTCAAATCCCCTTTAATTTCAAATTAAATTAAAATTCAAGAATTTCAAATCTTGTTTGTTAAATCCTTGCAGAAATCCTATTAAGCTTCTCCATGCTATGCAGTGCTACAGATTATGAATCCTTTGCTAATCAGTCTGTTCTCTTTGTCCGATTATATTTTACACTGTTATTAAATGTGTAAGGTATCAGTCACAGCACACAACGTCAGAATATTTATTTTGAATTAAAAAAAAATAATACTAACTCCTCATATACGCTAGGCATTCATGAAACATTCACAAAAGGGTCCTAGGGAGATTAGTCTTTACAAAAGGCATATAAAAAAAAAAAGCAGAAATATATGTCAAGAGTGTAGAATAAACACAGAGGAGGAAAATGGGAACAGAATGAAGGCAAAATTCTGCCTGTTAGTGGTAGGCATGCAAAGTACAACGGAGTCCTGCAGAGCTTTCAAAATGATAAGTGTAAAGCTGAGGGTATAACTGAAGTATTAAAATGAGGTGAAGAGGAATTCAATATCTTAAGCACTTGTCAACATTAGCCACCTTTGTGTAGCATTGCGTGTTTATTAAAAATGGAAAGAATAGGTAAACTGAACGCATCTTTACCTTTCATTATTTTATTATTTTTAATTTAATAGTTTCCCATTAGAGTGGAACCTTTCTGTGTCTTTATTTTTGTCTTTATTTTAGCATTATTCTAAACATTTTTATTTGGGAATAAATGTAATATATTCAATATAGTCTTCCACACACCAATGTTCTGCACATGGAGATTTTTACTTAAATTATCTGATTTCTGAAAGAAATGTGGTATATTTTATTCTTTTTCTAATTTAATCCAACATTTTTGCTATTAGTATTTTTGACTTATTTCTTCTACAGTAACATTAGTTTCCTTAACACATACCATAAATACACAGAGAACATAACAGGAACAGTACGGAATTCAGTTCTACTATAGAAAATCCTATGTGTTAACCCATCAAAACGTGAAGAAAAGTACTGAAAAAACGTCTCTGTGCTCTAAACTAAGTAAATATGTCTTCTGTGCCTTAAGGAGCATCAAGCTGGCTCTTACTGACCTATCAAAATGTGTTTGTTTCAGCAAGAAAATAGACTATTTGAAAGGTCAGGTCACAGAAAATTCAACTCAAGAATCAGTAATGAGTGAACCTAAACAGTCATCAGATACCAGCAAGTTGTCAGGGGAAAGGTTATCAGTCAAAGCACAGGAGTACAGCACTGGTTTAGAGTGCAACTCTTTAACAAATGACTTTTCCATTCTAAATATTTTCTTAATTGTGTGGCAATAATTACTTAAGGGGATGTTAAGGCTGGAAAATATGACAACAGCAACTGAAATGCACATATCTTTGTGCATGAGAGAAGGGCATGAAAAACTTTTTCAAAGAGACATTCTTTCCTCCCTTCCTAGTGAAGTAGAGCAGTCTCATGTTTAACTCCTTAAATGAATACACCAAGTTTGGCAAGAAAAATATCTGCAAATAAACTAATTTCAAAGTCTGAAATTTGGTGGGCATATTCTAGTGCATTTCAGTGATATTATGTTTCCTTCTACATGCTTTTTATCTGTACCTATTTTATGTTGAATGGGGTACTTATGTGACACCCTCCTTTTGCTCAGTGCAGAACTAAGATACAAATCCAGCTCAATTAAGTTCAGGCAATTGAATTACGTGTGGTGGGAGTGAAGGTGTTCTATGCTTCCTGAAGTCAGTGAAGAATGGGGGGTCCTGCAAGGTACATCTCCCACCATGGCACCATAAATGCCTCAGTATATGTCCCTCTCTCTAAGGACTCTAAGGAAACTGAACTCCTAATTTAGGCGTCTGGGTTAGGTGGGACAAATCTTGCTTTAGGTCTCTGATTTTGGTACCGGAGTTGAAGACATTAGAGGTTTCACGTAGTCACAATTAATTTATATGAGTATTTTGCACTGAAGAAACTTGTGTAAGTTGTGTAGGATATTTACCATTTCAGTGGCTAAAAACTTAGGCAAAAGAGTAGTGGTGACCCTATGTAAGAGGTAGGAAACAGTAAAAAAGACTGAAACACTCAGGAGAACTTCTCCTCTCTTCTGAGAATTTAAGTTCTTTGCCCAGTGTCAGTCAAAACTGTAGAGCAGGGGAAGAAATCAGTAATGAACTTTATACTCTCCCACCTTGTTCTTTAAGGACAACATCAGCCTTTAAGCTGTGGAGGGGAGAACAGAAATTCTACAATATCATTTGTTTTACAGTTCTGGCAATCTTACTTCACATTTTCTTTTTTCAATGGAGTATTTTAATCACAGTACAAGGGCTATGGCCATAATTCTTCCCAGTTGTTGCTGATGGGAATGAAAAGCCCTTGCTGTAAAAAGCAACTACTTTATCAGTGATAATGTAAAAATAATTCCATCTTCAATATTTATATGAACATTGCTGAAGTATGTTACTAATCATCCTTTATTGAAAGTTACTTGACTTATAATTCTGACTTATATTTATATGAATGTAAAAAGAACTGCAGTTCCAGCTATCTACCATGCACTGTGTTATTAGGGCTACTTTATATATCCTAGGATATCCATCTGTGTTAGCAGGCACTTCGAAGCTCACTGTGCTGGTCCTATGTGAACTGGAACTCTTGTTTTCTCATTTCTGATGTGGCAGCTTCTGCTATAATAACACTAACAACAGCTCTGTTGTGCCTGACGCTAGCTAGAACAAATCATAGCTTTCCAAAACAATAAGATGTTTATTTGCAGAATCCTTGGTTAATGGAGTATATATTAAGTTCCTACTTAAGATTTCTGAAAGGAAGAAAAACAGGCTTAAAATGTAGTTCTGGTAAAAACTTTCAGTCTCCTTTTATTTTGATGGTTATTTTTTTTAGCAACATTCTGTTTTTCAATATGTGGATGGCCAAATTCTGCTTCTCTTCTAGGTAAGTAAATAATTTAAAATAGTTTTCTCAATAAACAACTGAGAACTAAACTGAAAGCTTAATGTAATTAATTCAGTGAAAAAATACATGTGTATTTGAGATAGTTTGAGTTATTTTTTCTCATTAGTTTTACTGCAAATTTCTGAACCAGAGTATCTGAAATATTTAAAGCTAGTTTATGTTTTGTTCCTTGAACAAAATCTCAGTGTCTGTAAAATCAATTTCCTTTTTAGGAATATGTAACCATGGAGTCCAAAAGTCTAGATACCCTTCCAGCCCTTGGAGGACTTTGAATATGAGGAAGTCCTAATTCCCAAGGAGAATAAAGGGTTAAGTAGATGATAATTGTAAAATATCACTATGTGTTAACCCTGCAGTATAAAATCAGAGAGACAGCTATATCTGCAGAGGGACCTGGGCATTACAATATCTCTCTGCACTTTTAAGTACAAGATATTCATCCACAAACCCCAGCTTGGCTGTTGACTGAACCATAAGAGCAGTGGCATTCTACAGACACTCATGTTTCTGCCACTGCTTGTCTAGAGTGCTTAGGTTCAAAAAGGAGCCTCTGATATCATATCATGGACTGGTTCCATGCTTTGATAATTTATTATCTGATAGACTTACAACATCAATGTAAGGTACCTTTTTCTGTTGTACTTCACATCACTCACATTGCAAAGCAGAAAATATCTAAAATACTCACAAACATAAGATGCTTTGTTCACCTATGGGATTTAAGTGCCTCATGTAGTTAAGACTTAGTGATTAAACAGCATTTATCAATAATGTGGATAGACACACAGAATTCAGATAACATTTCAGAGTTTTATACAAAATATTGCCCCAACCAGGGGCTGGAAATTAGCCTTTGCTTTTTGCTCAGTTAGTGTTTAAACCCATACGAGTTTGCCTTTACTCTTGCATTTAATGCAAATTTCACTGTTTCGTTCAAAATAGAATACCATCAAAAGAAAGCATGCACCCCATGACACTGCATAGCCTGTTGTTTGAACTGTCTCATAAGGTAAAAAATGTTCAAATCACTGCAAGAAATATTTTAACTCATTCTCCCCCCAGGGAAGATATGATGATTAGGAAGCAATCGACTGAAAGAAGGAACTTTTTCTACAGTTTAAGCCATTTCTTGAGAGAAAGGATAGAAGAGGATTTAGGGCTATCAATCCTGATTAGGATGGGACATATTCCTTCAGAAAGCCATACAGACAGACAAATCCAAGGTTTTCTTGCTGTTCTTTGTGTTGGCTATTGCTTTGTTGCCATCTCAGATATCACTCTTGGACCATTAGCATCTTTTGTTTGTTGTAGGGGCAGCACACTGCATACTGTGGGAGCTAGTGGGATGCAGAAGTGTGGGTGATCGAGGGGTGTTTCAGGGATTTCTCTGCAGATACTCTTGATCTCTTTCGTCTTTCTTCAGCTTTTAGTCCAGATTTTACTCTGCTCATAAAGGAATACTATGACTGTGTGAGGAGATACAACTGTCTTTTGAAAATAACAACACGCAACAGCAAGCTCTCCACCCCCCGCCCACTCCCAGCTGCTTCTTCCTTTAATCAACTCCAAATAACATTTCTTGCAACATGCTTTTCCTGAATTCACAAATTTCTTATACTTCTGCTACTTTCTGATGGGCAAAGGGCACAGAGTTCTCTCTACAGAGCTCTCTGACCATGGCATAGCCTTCTGAACTGTGTCATGATTGGGGGATGCCTGAGGCTTTCTCTTTTGACTCCTGAATAGTACCAGTCTTTGTTGCCCTATTGGCCTGTGCTTGAATGAATCTTTTGGGTGAATGACGTATTCCTTGACATTATGTGTGTTGGTTTCACAGAGAAGGATATTAAAATGACCTAGCCTTATTATTCACATGATAGTCACTGATAAACCCCTTGTATTTACTAAATTATATCCCACTATGATACATGACAGCTCACATTAACTGCAAGCAATATGTTGGCTTTTAGAAAATGCTTTCTCATTTCAAACAGCAGGGCTTTACAGGGAAATACATAAACCTCTGTCTTTGCAGTTCCAACAGCCAAAACTGGATAGATAAAGAAAGCAAAAGATAATGCACACAGAACAGATAACATAAGAAAGGTCTAGTTAGAAAGAAACTTCACTTGCATATCTTAATATTTGAAAGCAAATAACTGTGCATTTTATATCACCACACACACAAAAATCCAACCTTCCTTCAAAAAGTAATACTTTGCATCATAGAGAGTGTACTCTAGTTGCTTAACTGGCATGATACAGATATATCTCGAATTTCTTGCTTAATACTCAATAAAAGTATTATTTTAATGTGAAAGACATAAAAGTTGCATAATTTCCTATTTTTAAAAGAGGGAAAACTGAAAAAGCCACAAGCATTGCTGAATTGACATTAGTATGGTTAACCTTAACTTCTACATAAAAACTTGCTGATGTGGGCTAAGCAGCTAATGCACAATTTACTCATTGTTATGCCATGAACCCTAAAAAGGGGGAAACGCACATAAACGTATAGCACTAAGTTTAATGATGAGATAGATAGTTCCTTTGGACAGATCTGTGGCTGGAGGAATACATTCATAGAGAAGAAACTGAAAATTAAGTGCCAATGACTGACATGACCTTTTTCATACATCAAAAGTAAGAAGTGTACAGTTTTCAGTATGAACGACATATGTGTGTTTAGTTGTCTTACCTGCCTTTGGGAAATGCCAGACAATGTGGCTTTCTTGTCAGAGAGAAAAGATAAGAACATCCTGAGGAGATCTTAGTCATTACTGACAATTTGTCTATAAAGTGCATGCTATAACTCTAGATTAACTACATAATTATGACCATAAAGAGTACTATAATATAATGGCACACACACATATATTATGAAAGTTAAAGCAGAGTAGTTCCTGATAAAGGTCTCCTAAGAATTTTCTTGCTACTTTCAGACAAAATGAAGGAAAATGCTACTGAACATTTGGTTATGTAAATATTATATGGTAAAAGGTATTACTGAAGCAGTGTGACTCCTGGGAATGGTCATGCACTAAAAGTCTAATGCTTATTTTAGGATCAGTTAAAAGGATCAACATCATGCTCATCGACAACCATAGAAGTACAGTCTCATGAGCTCAGTTAGAAATTCATATGCAGGTCTGGTATATCTTAGTGACTCCTGGGGTTCAATTTACAATGGCAAATTATTAGGGACCTACCAGTGAAACCCGATTCTGTTATCTGAATGATCTCCTAAATCTTTCAAATAATTACTTAATAATGGTGTGGATTTATCTAGGATGTAAGTTTCTTAACTAACCAAAGAACTGGGTTAGTTCAATAAAGCAGCACTGAAATGACAGGCAATTCCAACTGCTATTACCATAAAGGGAAAGGCTTTGTGTAAATGATAGCAACAAAATTACTTGCTATCTGAAAACTACTAGAAACCGAAATGGCTAAATCTATTTAGCTTTTAAATACTATCAAACAGTTATTTGTTTTCAGAATTTAAATCCTGTAGTGTGAGAAACAATAGAATGGAAAAGACTTACATCCTGAAAGAGAGATAACAAGCACTTGTGACAGTAAGTTAATAAAACCTGAGTTTGTAATAGAAGCCATAAACTGATTTTCATTTTAAGTGATTAGACATTTTCTGGTTTTTCCTGTCACCAAGCCAAGAGTGGATTCTTTTTGAACATTTGGGAATAAATGATATCTTAAGACTTAATTCCTATGACTTTATACATAAGTCCTCCAATGCAGACATTGTTAATGATGGTACTAGGCTGACATTTTGCTTGCAGGTCTCACAGATATTTTCTGACAGCAGGGCTCACAGCAGTAAAGATTATGGAACAGACTGATTTTTAGCTAGGACTGACTCTTTTGCTTGTTTTCCCACTTCTCTCTCCCTCCTCAGTCTATCCCCTTCTCCACCCTTTTCCTTACATCTTGTTTTGGCTCTGTCTATTCTTCTGCTATTTCACTTCTGTCAGAGCAATCTTGTTTAGCAGACTTAATCTCACTGACCAGAATCAGTTCCACTTTTTTGCTTTTTTTCCTCCTTATCTCAGCTTTTTAGATCAGCTCATCCCATTGGTCCTCCCCTATCCCAGCTCCTGATGGGATCCCAGCCTCTCCAGCTATTAACTCATAAAATTTTCCACATAGTGTTTTCTAATTTTATGTTAATAAACAACCAGGTACTTCTACTCCTATGACCTCTTCTTTTCATCCAGTCATTTTGCTTCATTCCCCCTACAAGCCCAGATACAGTTCTCAATCTCAAAACTTTTTGCAACATATTTCTTCTTCCCGTGAAAAAGATTTTTCAGACCTCGCAAGGGTAGTTCCAGTCTAATTGCCAGAGTACCAAGACCTTGTGCTTCCTGATGTCCATTTGTGTGCTTGTTCACCCTGTACTGTGTACACTCAGTCACTCTACAGAGATGGAGCAAATGGAGTCTTGTCACATATGCAAGCAGAATATGATAAATTCTTTCTTGACAATGGGACTTTCTATCCAACATTTCCATCAGCAGGAGGATATGAATATGCCTCATGAGCATGCAAATTTTATCTTTTAAATTGAAGATCTCGACTGAAATTATGGTTTTTTACTGAACTAGATCTGGGAGAAGAACCACAGCTTAGAAAATTTTGAAGGTGAGGAATGAAGCCATCTGTGCCTTCCCATTTCTCAGACTAGTGCAGATTACGGGTAAGACTTTCAGGCAACCTGAATTTATTACAGACAGTAAAAGCTCCTAGTAGGACAGTTGGATAGAGTCTGAATACAATGCAATTCAGTCACATTCATTTTCACAGTCAGGACATATGAAGATGGGTACAAGGTTTTGACAGGTCTTTTCCCGCTTGGAGTATCCCCAGTTTGAGGGAATGACTCTCTGGAAAGATGTGACCTCTGGCTTCTGTACAGCAGGTGAATAGACAACAGACTGTCTCAAAGTTGCAAGATTGTTTTCAGCTACATGTTAACACAACCATTTTGAAGTGTTTTTTTTTATTATGTTTATTTTTTGAAATCCATCTCTGTGTACAAGCCATTTCCTTCTCTAACTTGGCATCATACCAAAACCACTTTCATCTCAGTTGATTCTTCTAAACATCTTAATGACTGTGTCAGCTTCCTGTAATTGTTCCTCCAGTATAGGATTTCCTCCATTCCCTCCTACTAGCTCAGGCAATGTCCTTCTGGTTTATACTTTAAAATGCTTGGACATGACACACAGACAAAAAGAAGAGACCAGCATATATAGAATGCAGATAGTCTTAAAAGAAAATGAGAAAAACAGAGATCTGAACTATTCTTGCACTTGCTAGGCTTGCTCAGGATCTGTGAGCAATATTTTGGCTTTGAAAAGTTGCTTTATAATGACGTCTCAGGAAAAGGAAAAGGAAGCATGAGAACACTAACAAGTAACTAAATATAAGATAGTGATGTAAGGAATAAAGAGACTAGTCAGACTGTGGTACCTTCCATTATTATTTGGCATTTAGGCAGCACTTTGCAAATGAGAATTAACTCCCAAAACCTTCCCACCAGCTCTCACAGTGACAGCTGAGCATCATTTTCACTCTACAGTTGAGGTAACACAAGACCAAATTCTCCAATGGCGTGAAGTAGTCTTAGTTTCAATCATGTCAGTAGCAAATGCAATTAAAAAACTAAAGGTGTTAAATTAAAGCCTACAAAACACCTACAGCAGAAATTCTTCAGACTCCACTTTACTTTCTGATCTCTCATTGTGTCCCCCTCCTTGAGGATTTCACAGGTTTACAGAAAGGCATTGTATTTTGTACAAGAAACTGGTCTTCATGGGGATATAGATCACAAAAATATCACATCATCCTGGAAAAGTGATGACTGCTAAATATCAGTGTATGTGAAAAATATCTAAGAGAGTTACATTGCCTCAGCATACAGCCCTTCAAAAGAGTTGTAGAAATTATTAGTTCAATGGGAAAGAGCTAGTGACCAGTATGGTGCCTTCCTGTGATATATGAGCTCCCACATATCATAGCCCTATTCAATTTCTTTGTCCAAGATTACAGACAACTTTGCACATACTGACTATTCTCCTTTCCTAAGGATGACAAGTGTTCCTCATAATGGGATAAAACCAACCTGCCTTCCATCAGGTCCACATCTATCAACCAGCAAGTGGATTGTAATCATATGAAAGTAACTTTACTGTATGTGCAAGTTCTTAAACTTAGCACTTTCATTTCCAAAACCTCTACTAAAATGCCATCTGGCTCTAAAGATGACCAAAGCATAGAGCATTTAAAGTTTCCTCAGTAACACCCCCGCACATAAAAGTGTTTTTGTGAGAACGGTCTTGTTGGCAATACTGAGACAGTAGGCACCTGAGCTTTGCCAAGATTCACAGCCTGTATGTTCTTCAGCCTTATCCACCTGCATGGCCAAGTTGTGTATGTTTTTTCTGAAAAGGCCTCTCTGGTTAGGCTCTGCACAAGCAGTGGAAAGGGCAGTGAAGTCCCTTGCATCCCCATCCAGTAGCCAGGTGATTAGAAAACTCATGTGGGTTGTGGGAGACTTGAATTCACAACAGGTTCAATCAGTGTTCCAAACACCTGGCCAGGATGTCCTAGAAAGCAGGAAACTTCTGCAGTGTCCCTTATTAAAACTCTCTTATTGCACAGTAAATAACTGAAAAAGAGGTAGACAGTCCTGTATCCCATCAATTAAATGTGCAATTGTCAACTGCATTTATGCTTACCCAAGTACTTTCTTTCTTTCTTTCTTTTTTCCTACTATTGCTTTTCTTTTATGACTTTGAGTGTCTTGTCATATAAATAAATTGGAATATCAGGTGATTCAGGTCTCACCTGTATGCACTGAAACAGAAGGAAAAAGATGTTAGTTTTAGAATTTGTCTAACTAGAGTATGGCAAAAAGTTAAGTAATTAAAAAGAAAAACTGGTTCATTTCACTTTTAAATATACATGACAATAAAATACGTGGAGCTGTTGAATTCTTCTGGATTCTCATTATAGGAAAAAGCAACCTGAGCTTTATATTGTACACCATATTCTTATGATTTCAACTCTGAAAGAGAGTCTTTTATGCTCTGATGATCCCCTCTTGACCACCCAAATACGATTTTTTAAAGGAGAAGAAAGACTACCATTAAGAGCCTAAATGATAAAACATAGTGTGTTTTATTTGAAAATAAGTAAATCAAATCTGCCTGGAGGATGAGAAATTCAGGTGTGAAATGGGTGCGGCTACAGTTGCAAATTTAATAAGACACGAATTTGTTTTTTGCTTCGGTGTGTAGTATTGACATGCCTGTGGCTGCAGGCACATAAGAGACTCAATATAATAGAGGTGCTGGCAGCAGACAGAAAAACTGTAGTATATTAAATGTTTCTTTGTAATTAATACACCTTTGATTATAACTTTAAAAAAAAATGTATTGGTGAATATCATGTTTCTGGAAGAGAGAATAAATGTCTTATTTCATTGTATTTGGTTCCATTATAAATACTTTCCGTACCACCAGCAAACTCAGGATTTTCAATAGCATAGTAAATACAGCTACACACTGTCAAATACAATTTATTTTATCTCTCATGACTAGGGGAGAAATTTTGTTTTCAGTGCAGTGCTTAGTTTACTTGGTCTGTTTTTAAAAATCAGAATGTTCTGAAGCTCCTCAGTGGGTATGGTCCACTGTCAGGAATTACATTGAGCAGGTCAGCTGGAATTGTAGATGACAGTCCTTAATCCAGACCATGGCTAAACCTTTTAACTGTACTAGCACCAAAAGTCTAGATGCCTTTCATGGAGGGGTTTAAGGCTAGGTGAATGAAATGATGGAGACATCTAAAGGTGAAATCTGAATTTTCTACTTGGCTGTCAGCTGATATAGGAGATGGAAATCTACTGTCATGGTGAGAAATAACTCTGTTGAAAGGACAGGGTACTTAAGTTTCCTTCTCTACATTCAAATATTTCCTGTTGTATTTCTGTGAATTATTGTCAAATATAATCTGAATTAAAATCTTCATTCCCAAATTTTCTAGGTAAAAATGAACAATATAGCCAGCCTCAGTCATTAGCTATCTGTTGGGTGAGCCTTTCCTTAAATCTCTGATCTTTCAATTTGCATTTTTACCGTATGGTTGGTCAAGCTCAGGAACTTGTACTTTCTGTGAAACGCTTTTACCACGTAAAAGGATCTGTCTTCTGGTAACTCAAAGAATTATCAGGGATTTTATACAAGACTGAAAAAGTTGAATAAAAAAATTACTATGTTGAACAAAAAGCACTGGTCAAAGATACCCTGTAACTTTCCAGGACAGAACCCTTATCAGTGGATCAGAAGAGCAAGGCTGGAATCTCTGTTCATGCATGTGAATATAGAGAGAAACATTTTCAGCAGAGTGCTGGGGACAGCAAAACCCTGCAGTCAGGGTTATGAATTTTAGAAGACGAAAATAATTTCTGTTCTTCCTGTGCCTTGGTCAGGGTGAGTACAGGAGTCTCTCTTATGCTTTTGCCACCAGCTTGTTTAAGACAACTCCTTGCCGAGTAGGCTGATTTCTCTGACCCTCATCACACTGGCAAGGGAGTGAGGGTGCGTGACCCTCTCTGGTTCTATGCCAGAGAGAAGGTCAATAAGGTAGGTATTGCAACAAGAAGTGAGGCCCTTTTTTGTAGAGACTCTAAATATTGAACTTCAACTTGACTTAATACTTAGAGGACATTAGTGCAGAGAGCAGGTTATCTTGTGTGCCTTGTGTTTTATATTCCTGCTGTATACTTGGGCTTTATAGTGTTCATTGTTGGCAGTGTTCAGCATCAGGTTTTTTAAGCATAGGAACGATAATCAAAGATGCATTCTGACCAAGCAAGATGCATTCTGAAGAGCAATTAATGTAACTGCTGCAACTGTAAAATCAGGTAAGCATACTGAAGGAAAGCACTGTGTAGAGTGCTGCCTTGGACTCTTATATACCTTAAGCATGTGAGATTAAGCAAAAGTCCCCCAAAAAGTCATTTCAAATAAACAAAGTCTAGTTATCCTCCAGAAAAAGGAAATTCCCAACCTTCTGGCACAGTCCATTTGCCTTTCCTTTCGCTCTCTTTGTGGCTGAATACCTTAACCTTTTCCTCAGATTCTCTGACGAAATTAGCTTTAAGAGCAATTCCCTGCTGTCATCTGTGTGTGAATGGCACAGGAATCATTAATTTTTGTCCTGACCAGGAGACATGAACTCAGCAAACCACTTTTCCTCTGTTTACAGGCTCATACATTTTTGAATGCCCCGATCTCCAGGCTCTGATAGCTTGCTATTTGTAAGAAACTACTGACTCAAGGAGGGAGGAGAAAGAGACAAAATAAACTGAGAGTTTAAGCAATGGGCAGATCTTGGTGGTATCTCAGAAGCCTTAATATCATTGTAATAGATCCCGTGATTTGTATTTAGTAAACGAAATTCCAACCTTCCTGCCACTTCTACACGATCCCTACATAACAATAAAAAAGTTGGAAATTCCTTAGTTAATGGGTGATTGTGTAGGGACAAGAGGGAAATGGTTACTATGAAAGAAATAGGTACTAAAACCACCACAGAGGATGGAAATTCTCCAATGAGAAGAGCTGAAACCGAGTCAGTAACAAAATCACCATATTCTGCCCTTGGCCATCCTTTATAGAATATCTGATAGGAACACATCCTCAGTCCTTCTTCTCCCTGTGATTTTGCTATCTATCAAACAGAATGCATGATTCAGCCCAGTGTGGAGGCAAGGGTAAGTAACACAGCTGATAGCAATGGCACTAATCTCCTGCCTAAGCTGGGTGTGTCTCAAAGTTTGTTGCTAAACTTGCAGTTGCAGGTTTAGCAGTTGCTTGAAGCTCACGACTGCATGTTCTTCAAGGCAAGAACTGCTTTTTACCATGTATTTATGCAGTAGATGTACTTATGACATAATGGGCCTCAATTTCTTTTGGCACCTCTAACTACCTTTATAATATCAATCTTAATTATAATAATAAGCTTCTGGGACAGGAGCCAAGGGACTTATCTGTGTGTGAGGATTTCTGTGTATGTCCCAGTGTACTGGTCCCCAGTTCTAATTGTGACCTTTGAACTCATTTGTACTGAGATGTAGTCAAAAGTCAGAATAACAAGACTATTAATAATAATAGCCATGCGAGGACACAGTGCTGTATGGTAGAGAACACACAAGAGGGCTGCATTGGTTTAGATCTGTGTTATGATAATGAAGCAGCCTGGGTGCCGAGAGCTATGATTTCTGCTCACATACCCTGAGTTTCAGCCAAGTCAGAGTTCTAGGGAAAATTAACTCTTGCTGGAACTTAGTTGAATTATTTTTGGTACCAGTCCACATATAAGGCAAATTTTTAAAAAAAGTAATTAAAATTTGTGTGTCTGTGATAGAAGACTGAGGGTTTTGGGTAAACAAAGTACATGGCAGTACAGGGGAGAAGTCCGGCAAAGCACTGGCTTTGGAGATATGGGCAGGTAGGGGCATCTCACGGGATTTATGTTTTCAATATACATATTGTGAATGTTCATTTTTCTTCTCCAGAAAGTCACACCTCAGTTTAAGTTAAAGCCACCTTGATTTCAAGCTACTATGGCAGGCCATAGCGTTCGGAGGATTACTAGAGGAACATGTTCATCTTCTGTTGCTTACTCCATCTGTTCAAAGAGAAGGGAGCTGTTGCTGCACTAACCTGCATACACTGCCTGCAGATGCCTGTGGAGCAATGACAGACAGTACTGGATTTTTCCTTCCCTTGAGCTCCCCAGTGTTTTGTAGATAAGATCATGGTGCTGCTCCTGTGGCATAATGGAAAAGAAGAGCATCCCTTTCCCCTGTTTTTCTTTATGTGAAAATTTAGCTGTGGTTTAGCCTTTTTATTGCCATAATGCTCTGTAGAACCACTGAGTTTTTTTAGAGATGAAATCCCTACATCACTGTTGCTAAATGAGACTAGAGCAATTTTCTGACCCTGAGAGTGGGTGGCCCAGCCTAGCCACAGTTATGCTACGTAATGTTTGGTGGCCTATGTAC
Source organism: Lepidothrix coronata (assembly GCF_001604755.1). Lineage (NCBI taxonomy): Eukaryota > Metazoa > Chordata > Aves > Passeriformes > Pipridae > Lepidothrix > Lepidothrix coronata. The sequence continues at coordinate 5,898,685 of NW_016690189.1, forward strand.
CTTGAAAGGTACCCTTCTTGGACTAAAATGTAACTATTTTCGGATTTGGTTTTTTTGTATGTTCTGGTACAAAGCATCTGAAAAAAAGCTGGGCATTTTTCTGGGGTCTTATCAGAATGATGCTTTCATACACAAAATATATGATGTTTTTATTCATGCTTTCATACACTGCTTGCTCTAGGGTACAGCATGAGGAATCTTCGGATATGTAAAGCTGGAATAATGTTGGTCGACTGTTGAGGCTGGAGGGAACAAAACCTGGTGCCATGGAGTCTAATACTGCCTACTGGAATTGATCCCTGCACGGGCTATCCCTCAAGCCAGGCTTAGGCACCTCTTTCCAAAGAACTGGCATAAACTAAAGCAGCCTGGAAGCATGCTAGCAATTAAACAGTGTGGATGATCACCAGGCCAGTGCTCAAGCTTGTTCCTTGCCCTTGTTTTATCTAACAGAATGGAAAAACTGAAATATCCACACACCCTAGGATTAGGTTGCCAAGGGAACTGCAAACATTGGACTTAATTGACTGAGACACTTGACAGCACATTGCTTTAATGCTATTATGCAATATTGTTTGTCACTAAATCTAGGGGTCAGTCTTCATATGTGGGTGTGGGTTAAGATGAAGAGCTTGAGAGGCACATTGTAGCCATAAATATCCAGGGTTTTGACAAAGTCTGAATAGACTTCCCTGTCACTCTTTTGCTCAGACAGATGCCTTACTCCTCTCAAGTAAGGTCACCTATCTCTCTTACTGCCTTAACTCAGGAGCCAGCCTGTCTTTGGTGAAGCTTTATTGCTGTTTCTGTTACTTCTTACAAATGGCAATGCTCTCTTTAAAGCGGTAAGGAGGGAAAAAAAGAGATGATCTTGGCTTACTGCCATAAGGCTTGTTTATGGAGGCTAGTATGATACTGAGCATGGGAATTGTGGGACAAAGAGCTGTGATCTTGTACTTGTCAGGTCGTGCCCCTGGTGTTCAGTGCTGACCCTGGAGGATCATCGGTGTGGTCTTTTTTCAGCTGTTCGATGCATGAGATACCTCTGCACCCGATATGGTCTTTTCTCCTGCTTTTCCACTATCTCTATCCTGAGGGGTAACTCAGTGCAAGAACATAAAAGTATTCTGACCTCAACTGATGGTTAAAAGCTGTGCATACTCTGAGGGATTGTATGCATGCCTTTCTACCTACATGAGTTAAGTTGGCCTTTTCTTCCTGCTTCTGCCCATATTTTCAGCATTCCTGTCAAACTAAAATTAATTTTAAAAACTCTTTTAGTTGAGATCACACAGTCTAGCTGTACTTTTCTGTGATTATAAGTTTCTGATCCTTTCCTTACCTAACCTTTCATCCTGGTTTGGGGCAGAGGGAGTGGCTCAAATGGTTAATACAGCCTGGGGCACTTTTTCTCAGATACATCCCTTCGAACCCTATACCATCAAATGCATTTCCAAGTCAAATAAATTAAAAAAGAAAACAACCCTAACTAAAAAACAGGCTTGACTAGAAATGAACTTTCCCAACTCACTTTTATAATTTAAATAATGAACCAAAGCCATCTGAGAAACACACCAAAAAAATTGCCTTTTTTTTGGGGGGGGGATAGCTGTGTTTCTGTGCTGTTTATGACTAATATGACCAATTTCAATAGAAGTACTTGTTTTTAGGAGGTAAATGAGATCGATTTAACAGTCAGATAAAGAAGAAGATGATGGCTAATGCTTCTTAATCTTTACAGTAGAAGGAAGAAGGGGAACATTGCTATACATGCCCTTCTATGCACACATACTAGCAATGCTGCATGGGAAGGCTGGAACCGCGCATTTTTCCTGTTGTTTTTAATGAACTTTCACCTACCTGGCAAGCACAGGAACTTTGAAATAAAGAATGGCAGAGGGAGAAATCATCAAGTAGAGCCTGATCCTCCCTTTGGATGCATCAGTAAGAAAATTTCAAAATCTCTGACAAGACCTGCAATTTAGCTGCAGGATTTAATACTGAAAGATTGATGTGTTTACTGTAATGGCAGTAAATTGACTATCCAGAAAGAACTATATATCTTTGCAGCACAGGAAGTGTCTGAAGGAGATAGAGGCAAGTTACACTAAAGGGCAGATAATCAAAACAAAATGGCCACACTAAAACCATAAGAAATAATTAGAGAAATACTTTGTGAAGAAAAAGAGAAGGAAGAATAGAGGCTATTTTAAGCCTCATCCTTTTTGTTTCTGTTGACCTGAAATTGTGGTTTAATATTAGAAAATGATGTGATTTTCAGCCAAGTGGAGACTGAGAGAATAAATTTCCTTGCTTTTACTGAACTGAAAATCTGTGTTAGTGACAAGTAATGTGATTCAAAGGAAAAAAAAAAAGGAAGTGAGTATTTCAGAAGCTTCTGCTGCATATTGCCTTTAATTTGAACTAGGAAATCTTCACAAATAAAGGAGTAAAAATTCATACTAATCACTAAGATTCTTTTCCATCTGCATCTGTGACATCATGCAAGCTAAGATAGTCACTCTGACTTCAACATGCAATTATTGACATGTTAATTACAAATTGGTACATATATTGCAGACAATGACATTTGGAGACATTTAGAAACTTAGACATAGAAAAAAAAGTAAAATCTTTTCTACTCTCCGTCTTCCTCTTTCCTCTAGATTGTGTGCAACACAGAAGTCTAGAGGAAGAGAATTGTGCATGAAGTACACGGCACTGAGTACTCTTCCAAAGGCATCTGATATGTGCATTCCTTGCTGTGTCATATTTTCAAAGCTGCTATGAAGAAGGTTGTTTGCCAAAAGAATACCAGAAAGTGAAACATTTCTCCTCTTGTGCAATCATAAGGAAGTGACCTTGGGCAGGACCTTGGAATGAACTTTCTGTGGGCAGCGCATGTGTGTGGTCATAGCAAGACACTGTGAATGCAGAACTTACGCCTTATCTGCTGGGGCAGCCCGTCTGCTGCTATTTAGTTCCTTTATCTCCTTTTCTGTCTTGTCTAGTACTTTGTGTGGTTTGGCTATCATGTTGTTTGTCTTTGGACACCAGTCTTTGTCAACTTCTTTGGTTTACACACTTTCCCTCTACCTTCCTCTCGAAGATTTTTTGGTACACTTTTATAGGTACTATGCAGTGTCTGTGGCAACTATGTTATAACTCATACAACTTTATCAGCATTATAGAAGAGGATTCCTCTTCTGCTGTTCAGGTTAAGTTCTGTGCAGTATGTACAGGATTTTACCACTCAGCTTTCAGTCTCTAATATTGAAGAAAGGCTCTAGGTTTTTCTTTGTTGCCTTCACCTTTTTGCCCATCTCTTTTCAGTCATTTTTACACAGTAAGGGAAGGAGGTAGAGGAAGAAGATAGAGGATCTGTTGTAAATGTACAGTCTCAGACACAAGTCCTTTTATTTTCTGTATTGTGTCTAGCAATTATTGTCTCATGTTTCTACAAGAATATTTCAGCAAAGCCAATATGATGGGACTGTAGTAATAATCATCACCCTATCTGATAATAGACTTCCCAGAGACTCAACTGGCAGTTTGACAGTCCTCTGCCATAGTTACTACACCCTGCTGATAAAACTGCTGTTGCCACAAATTGATTCTGACAAAAACAAGTTCATCTCTATTCTGAGTTTCAGACTTGACCTTGGTGTGTTTGCAAGTTTAACCACCACACTGGGCACAAAATATGTAACACAAAAGCCATGTACCTAAAAAAACCATCCCAACCTTTCCCTTTTAGTATCTGTTTATTCTCTCTATTGCATGACTATTTTAAACTGTTCTGTGGTATGGCTAAAATTCAAATTCAACTTTTTTTTAAAACATGAAAATTACCCACTAGTGGTTATAAAGCTTCTTTGTCTGAGCACAGAATCTCTGTCCTTCACCAATTTGTGATTGAGATATCCTAGCTCCTACCAATAGTAGTAAGTGAAACAGTGTTATAAGGCAAAAGTTGGAACAATGAGGGGGAAAGCAGGGGGGAAAGCTACAGATAAGTTGAGCTTACTGCAGAATCCTGCCAAAACAGAAGGATCTTTTGTTTTACACATGCACTGTAAATAAAGTAAATGCTGTGTAAATACTGTATAAATATAAGTGTGAGCAAAGGGCTGCACTGGGGTCCTTTTATGCAAACAATCAGTCTTCATAAATTTTTCAGCATATCTGTAAGCTTTACTCAACTTCTGGACTTGGAGGAGAATGACAAGTGAAGCCATCTTCAGAAAGCCACTTTTGGTGGCATCAACTTATTCTTGAAATTACATGTTTTTAACTACGTAGATTCAAAGTATTACTGCAGAGAGGCACAAGCAACCGGGAAAACTACTTGGAATCCCCATCTCTGGGAAACACCACTTCTACTTAAATTTTATAGTCATAAAGTTATTCAGTATGCAGATGTAAGGATGGAAGTGTCCATGTCTTCAACTCTTTCTGAAGCTCCTAGAATTCTATCACTAGCTCTGACTCAGGCCAGCATGGTCTATCATCTGGTTTTAAATCTCATTCCCAAGATACAGGAAACATTGGCTTGAATTCCTCTGAAGGCAGAATTAAACCCAGACCTCCAACACTGTGGTTAGTCTTGTTCTATGGATGAATTCTGGGAACACCTTGAGCAATTCAAAAGAAAGGGATACATGCTTCTATATTTTCTGAGATCTGGACTACTAAGCTTGTGTTGATAAGTGCATTGAATTGCTCAGAAGTCAAAACTGGATTTAAATATTAGTGAGGCACATACCTGCAGATCTTCAAGTCTGGAAAACTTGAAAGTGTAATCAGTTTAGAGGTCCTTGTGATTATGTGGCAGCTGAGAGTTTTCAACAATATAATTTTGGATATAGGCACTTAAATTTAATTCCATTACATGTTGTCTGGTATACAAAATTCTATTACCAATTCAGTCCTGATGCCAGGGATGTGCTCACATACATATCTGCAACTTTTAGGTCACCTAAAATTCTGTCAAAGAGCCATCCGCTATCTCTCCAGCTTCCAGCATCCAGGCAGGAGAGCAGTGGGACCTCTGGGAGTGGGTAGAGGCTGTACCCACCAGCAGATGCATGAACAGAATCTTCTTCCTGATGGGACTAGCAGAAGAAATGTTGTGGCAATGGGAAAGAGGGTACAGTTTCTAGCTGGAGACAGGAAATGATTGTGTTATACCAAATAGGATAGAATATGAACATTAACACAGTTAGAATACAGAAGAAAAGTAAGCACTGATGAAAAGGTATCCAGGAGAGTGAGAAGCAGACATAAACAAGAGAGAAGTGTATGTATTTGGTGGATAGAGAGCATATGTATTTGGTGGAGACACAGATGACTCAATGCATCTGTGCAAACAGGAGACCAATATTTCTAGTAAAATGAAAAGTAACAGTGCATGGAATAGGGATGCTAAAATTTGAGCACCTTTCAAAAGAAACTGCCCTTCAGGAAGAGTCCCTCCATCTGCTTAGGAGGTCTTTCTGAGTCATTTGAGCATTTTTCACTTCCCTCAACACTTCTGGAAACATCCCAAGCTTAATATCATGATGTCAAAAAGAAAATCCCTAATTTACTTTGCAAAAACAATATCCTGTCCATCTCTCAGCGACAAATATTAATGGACAGCCCTGGAGTATCTGAGCTGCAGCAGTCTCTTTTATAGACTTTGGTCTTAAACCAGATTCGTCTGAATTGCCTCTGTTTTGTCAGTTCTTAAGATTGCTGTCCAGTGTGTATATTGCCTAGGCAGCTGCAGAAGGCAAAATGCAGAGTGGAGGCAAATGGGGAGACAAGGCTATTGTGGGTAGGTTTGTGTGCAAGAACATCTGTGAATTCTGAGGTCTAGCCTGCAACATTTCTGTTTGTTGATTTATAGCTAATGAAGCATTTAGGACTCTTGGAGCAGTTTTTTAATGTTTAGTCCAACTGAAAAGAAAAGAAACAGGAACTCCAGATAATTAGGGTAATTCTCCTGCATGCCAAAATAAAGGTGTTTGATGGAAAAGTCAAGATTAAAATCATTGTGGTTCTACACATCCAGGCTAAGTCACGAATTTGCCTTAGAAGCCACATTAATCAGTTACCTTGATCACAGCTGTTTTTCATAAATTGAGTTTATGGATAAAAAAGGTGTGAGGGTACATCATTGTAATTTTCTTACAACCTTAAAGAAGAATGACATAACACACAACTTTAAATACCTGAGGTTTTCAGCCCAGTGCTATTACTTGAGAAAAACTGTCATAATCACTTTAGGTTTCCTTTTAAACAAAGGCTTATGTCACAGGACAAAAGATATGTCATTTGTTGTGGGAAATCTAAAAATAACAGTTTTTTAAGACTCAGGTCAGAAAAGGACTTTATTCTGTTAACCACTCGGATCTATTTTCCCTGTCTTTTTCCTTGTGAGGGATGAAATCATGGGCTATGAACTGAAAAGGGTAATGGAAAAAGAGAATTTTCTGGTGATTTTTTAAAAGAATCTTTCCTTATATATCTGTTTGCATAAGAGCGTATAATAGAAGATTATACCTGTATTTAGTCTAGGCATGTTTGTGATGCTCTTCATGTTGGTATATATCTCATTCCACAAATTACCGACTACCTCAAAAAATAGTTTCATCATCCACTCTTCCTTTTAACTATTTTCTTACAGATAAAAGGCCTTCTGATTCATTCCTTCTGTATCAGGGATCTTTTTGTGCTAACGCTTTGTTTAAACAGATGTTAAATAAAATTACAAGAACATTGTATGTCTACAAACCAGTCCTGTCAGGTCATAAACACTGATAATTCCCACTAAAGTGAGAGGATAGCTGAGGAGACTTTGAAGACACCCCTCAGATCCCCAAGAGCTTACCCATGTCCTTGGGCATCCTTCGCAACCTCTACTCATTCAGATAAATTTTACTGAGGTTACGCTAATGGTGTACTTGAAGCTATAGCCTGAGCTGCGGTGTTCTCCTTTTTATCAGTGTACACGTACAGTTCTCTTTGATCTGCACTTATGCATCATCTTCCATCTCAGGATCTCAGATGGCTTTTCAAATGTTAATGAATTCTACCCATTCTACCCTAGGGAAACTGAGGTGATGAGAAATTACAGGAGATACTTATGTTTCACAAATACATCCTACAACTAAGTTGAGAACAGCCCAGTGAGATCACTTATTCCCATACTGTACAGGTAGTACAGGTATCTGTTGCATAGTCTGCACTTAGAACATCCCTTGCCATCAAAATGCGTCCACAGTGAACAGAGATGTCTGGTGCTGATGTGAGAGGAATTTTATTCTCTGGAATGCTTTTCCTGGGATATGGAGCTTGTAATTACTAAAGAGAGGGGGTTGGTAATCTTTCAAGAGTGATGATGAGCCAGATCATAGTTTTCCATTTTCAAATTAGTTCTTCAGTGTGACAACTGAAATCTAGCAGGAACTGGAAGGGGATGCTGCTCACAGAGATGAGACCAGTAGGCTGTGTGAAATAGGAGAATGAGTTTCCAGACACTTTGAAGTTCAGGAGCACTGGAAATACCTGCCTCACAGTGAGACTGATTTGGATTGATTCTTGAATCCTAGGGCTCAGATCTGCTCAAAAACATGCTCAAGCTCTGGTGTCCACACTCCAAGTGTCCAGCCCTGGTATGAATAATTTGAAAAGTGGCTTTCAGCTGTGGAAGTGCTGGGTGTACATTTGGTTGAACAAAACCGTGATAACTAGAATACATTCGTCTTGTTTCATCTCAGTAGTTTCAGAAAAGAATAAATCAAGACTATGTTTATTATTTAAAATATTCTGAGAGAAAAATATTTATTTTTCAGTCTTTTGCTCTCTGAGTTTCAATACCGTCCTTTAGATGTGTGATATCTGAGTACTTACACTTTAAAATAGGTGAGGAATGAATATGGAACATTTGGTTTATGTAGATTACTATGTGGGAGAAAACCATGTTAATTTACACTTTCACTCAGTTGTTTGAATCATTGGTGTTAGTTGCTTTCATATACATGAGCAGGAATTGGGCAGTTCTTTTATCAGTGACTTTATGTTGCAGTGGCAAAATCAAACTCATGTAAATTATTTTCACATAGTTATCTGGCCTAACTTCAATGGGTATTAAAAACTTACTTAAATTTCACAGCCTTCATTCTCAAGTGTCTGTTCATTAAAAAAAAAAAAAAAATTACATTTTAAATACCCAAATGAGAAGAAGTGTGTGACAATGTTCTGCAAACACATAAATATCCCAGTTATCATAGAATCACAGAATTGTTTGGGTTGGAATGGACCTTACAGATCATCTCATTCCAACCCCTCTGCCACAGGCAGGGACACCTTACAGTAGACCAGACAGCTCGAAGGCCCGACCCAGCCAGGCCTTGAATACTTCCAGGACTGGGACATGCACAACTTCTCTTGGAAAATGGTAGCAGTGTCCCAAGACCCTCATGATGAAGAATTTCTCCCTAATACCTAATGTAAACCTGCCTTCTTTCAGTTTAAAGCCATTCCCCCTTGTCCTGTCACTAAACATCCTTGTAGAAATTCACTCTCCAGTTCTCTTTTAGGTGCTGGAAGGTGCCATAATGTCTCCCTGGAGACATTTCCTGGCTGAAAACACCAGATCTCTCAGCCTGTCTTTGTTAGAGAGGTGTTCCAGCCCTCTGATCATCTTGATGGCCTTCCTGTGGACCCTCTCCAGCAGGTCTATGTCTTTCTTATGTTGAGGGCCCCGGAGCTGGGTGCAGTACTCCAGGTGGGGTCTCACAAGAGTGGAACAGATGGGGGAGAATCGCCTCCCTTGACCTGCTGGCCACACTTCTTTTGATGCAGCCCAGGATACAGCTGGCTTTCTGGGCTGCAAGCGCACATTGCTGGGTCATGTCCAAATTTTTAATCAACCAGTATCTCCAAGTCCTTCTCTGCAGGACTGCTCTCAGCCAGTTCAACACCCAGCTTGTTCTTGTGCTTGGGGCTGCCCCAATCCACATGCAGCATCTTGCACTTGGCCTTGTTGAATTTCATGATATTTGCACAGCCCATTTCTTTAGCCTGTCAACATCTTTCTGGATGGCATTCCTTCCCTCCAGCATGTCAATCACACCACTCAGCTTGGTGTCATCAGCAAACACGCTGACATGATGACTCAATCCCACTGTCCATGTCACCAACAAAGATGTT
>NW_016690189.1:5907912-5946384 GCF_001604755.1 Lepidothrix coronata
GCCAGTCCCAATACTGACCCCTGAGTAACATTGCTCACCGCTGGTCTCCACTTGGACATGGAGCTGTTGATTAAAAATCTGTTACTGTTGCCATCCAGCAAATTCTTTATCCACTGAGTGGTCCATCCATCATATTAACATCTCTCCAGTTTAGAGACAAGGATGTCATGTGGGACACTGTAAAATGCTCTTCACATGTCCAGGTAGATGACGTGTTGCCTTTTCCTCACCACCCCCACTGTAACTCTGTCATAGAAGGCCACCAAATTGGTCAGGCACAATTTGCATTTAGTGAAGCCATGTTGTCTGTCATCAATCACTTTCTTATTTTCCATGTGCCTTAGCATAATTTCCAGGAGGATCTGCTCTATTATCTTGCTGGGCACAAAGGTGAGACTGACCAGCCCGTAGTTACCTGGGTTTTGGTTATTTCCCGTTTTAAAAAATTGGGTTATATTTCCCCTTTTCCAGTCAGTGGGAACTTCAATGGACAGCCATGACTTCTCAAATATAATGAGTAGTGGCTTTGCCACTCCTCTGCCAGTTCCCTTGGGACCTGTACATGCATCTTATCAGGTCCCATGGACTTGTGCAACCTCAGGCTACTTCAGTGTTCTCAGATGTGATCTTCTCCTACAGCAGGCGGTTCTTCATTCTACAGTCCCTGCCTTTGTCTTGTGCAGTCTGCAACTTAGGCAGTGTGGCTGATACACTTGCTGGTGAAAATTGAGCAAAAGAGTCATTGAGTACCTCAGCTTTCTCCGTGTCCCAGGCAAGCAGTTCTCCTGTTTCCTTCTGGTGAAGGCACTGTGGTGGGTTGACCTTGGATCGATCCCAGGTGCCCACTCAGCCACTCTATCACTCCCCTTCCCAGCAGGACAGGGGAGAGAGTAAGGTGGAAAAAAAAACAACTTGTGGGTTAAGACAGTTTATTTAAAGCAAAAAGCAAAGTGAAGCTTGCGCACGCAGAAGCAAAAGATAGCAGGGTTTATTCTCTACTTCCCATGAGCACCGATGGTTGGCCACTCCCGAGAAGCAGGGCTTCGGTACATATGGTGATTTCTCAGCAGGCAGCCATTAGACAATGAATGCCCCCTCTCCTGCTCTGTGTCTTAGCTTTTATATCTGAGTTAACATCACATGGTCTGGAATATCCCTTTGGTCAGTTTGGATTAGCTGGCCTACTTGGGTCCCCTCCCAGGATCTTGCCCTCAACTAAGGAAGGAATGTTACAGCGTTGGTGTTGTGCTCAGCAGTAGCCAAAACACCAGTGTGTTATCAACACTCTTCTATCTGCCAATGCAAAGTACAGGACTGTGAGGGCTACTGTGGGGAAATGAATTCCAGTTCAGCCGGACCCAATACATTTTCCCTAGTCTTCCTTTCATCACCTATAGAAGCTCTTCTTGCTTCCCTTTGCATCTGGCCAGGTTTCATTCTTTCCTAATCTGATTCCTGAGTGCTCAGAAAATTTCTGTATTCATCCCAGGCTACCTTCCACCCTCTTTAATCTTCCTTTATGTATTTGAGCTTGTCCAGGAGTTCCTTTTTTGTCCACATAGGCCTTCTAGCATTTTTGCCTGACTTGTTGGTATGCATTGCTTCTGAGCTTGGAGAATTAAACAGCTTTCTTGGGCCCCTATTCCTGCAGGGCTTTATCCCATGTTAAACAAGCAAATGCTTGAAGAGGCCAAAGTCTACTCTCCTGAAGTCCAGGGCAATGAGCTTGCTGTGTGCCCTCCTTGATGCCCTAAGGATCTTGAACTCCACCTTTTCATGGTCACTGCAGCCCAGGCTGCCCTTAAGCTTTGGATTCCCCACCAGCCCCTCCTTGTTGGTGAGAACAAAGTCCAGGATAGCACCTCTCCTCACTGGCTCCTCTGTCACTTGAAGAAGGTAATTGTCATCAATGCATTCCAGGAACCTCCTGGGTTGTTTATGCCCTGCTGTGTTGTCCCTCCAATGGATAACGGAGTGGTTGAAGTCCCTTGTGAGGACCAGGGCTTGTGACTGCAAGGCTGCTCGTATCTGTCCATAGAGAGCCTCACCCGCTCACTCTTCCTGGTCAGGCCTGTAGCAGACCCCCAGTATAATGTCATCTGTCCCTGTTCCCCCCCTTTCATCCTGACTCATAAGCTTTCAGTCAGCTTCTCATCCATTCCCAGGTAGAGAGAGCTCCATGCATTCCAGCTGGCCGTTGACAGAGAGGACAGCACTCTTTCCTTCTCTCCCCTGCCTGTCCTTCCTAAAGAGGCTGTACCCTTCTATTCCAACAGTCCAGTCGTAGGAGCCACATCTCCGTGATGCCTATAAGATCAGAGCCCTGCACACCTCTAATTCCTCTTGTTTATTCCCCACACTATGTGCATTTGCATAGAAGCATTTAATTTGGGTCTCCAATGAAGCTGACTTACTGGCTGAAGTGGCAGGAATTCCTTTGTTCTGTTCCTCAGGTGTTCTCTTCCTGACATACAATCCCTCTAGAGGCTCTGGGCCTTTATTGCTGACATTGGAATTATTATTTTAAGAAATCCTAATAAAATGAAAATTGAACTAATAGTTCTATATTTTTCCTTAGAAAGAAATCATAAAAAGAAAAAATAATATTGTAATTTACTGCCACAATAGTCCATGTTGTAATTATTATTTATATATCTTGTATCTCACATCATAAAAGAGCATTGTAATGAAACCATACCATGGAATATAATAAACTCTGGCTTGTCTGTCCTTTTTATCCAGTACAAGAAAGAAACAGTCGTAGTAAATAAGAAGACAGCATCCTTGAAAAATAATGTGTATTTCCACTCTGTCCTGCAAATCTTAAATCAATTACTTTTATGCTAGAGTGGGGCTAAATGAAATACAGTAGTACAGTTTGAAGTTTTAGAGTATCCATGATTTCAGATACCTTTATTTTAAATTATCAAACCTGAGCCATATTTTAAGAAACCTGAAAATGAAAGAAATTGAAATCGGAGTATACTTTTCAAATTTTTGTTCTGTGTCATTTTTAACAGTGTCCTAGTTTTACAACATTGACTTATTTGTCTGATGATGACTGAGTAGGATGATAAATGCTAAATCCTAGAAACTTTTTAATTTTAAAGTCCATTTCCACACCAAAAACAAACAAACAAAACAAAAGAAAGAAAAGAAGGAAAGAAAAGGAAGAAAGAAAGAAAAAGAAAGAAAGAAAGAAAGAAAGAAAGAAAGAAAGAAAGAAAGAAAAGAAAGAAAGAAAGAAAAGAAAGAAATAAAAGAAAGAAAGAAAGAAAAAGAAAGATTTTCAGTATAAATTCAGAATTCTAAATTCAACCCACAAAGACAATGAGGGGACTCTAGCCTTTTCTCACCTAAACATGGAACAAGTGTCCCAAGCTGTATATGCTAAGGAAGACCAGAGATGCAAGAGATGGGCATGTAAAGAAAAGTCCCAGCACTGAGCACTAAAAATAATAATAAAAAGTGTTCAGTGAAGAGGAGAGGACTATAAGGAAAGAAATGTGATACTAGAAATATTTCTCAGACATTTCCCTTAATAAAACATTATAAATCTAAAATAAAAATTTGATGTGAAAAACATTTTAAAAATTTGATCACTTTTTTCTTTAACCCAACAATTTGCAATCTAAGCAGAGGGAAAGCATAATGACTTTGCTGCAGCACCTTTCCCAGTGTAAGGAGGCCTTCTGGTGGTCAAAACAATGCTTTTCCAGACATAAGCATTACTTATACAAATTCTACTCAAATTTATGTGCATATAAGTTCAAATTCACTCACTGTATAGAAGGATGCCTTAAGGATTTAAGCAGTGATTGTTTATGCCTTGAACTTTTGCTGTAACTTCATAAATTTTGTCCTTCTTCAGTCACTGTATGGGGAACGAAGGAATTTATCTTGAATAAGTATTGCTAAAACTTTACTTAAGTGCGGCCATATGGTACACTGTTATCAACCATTGACCCCCTGCATTTTATTTGAACAATTAAAAGTTAAAAGAATTGCAATAAAACACTTTTCAACAAAATCATCCTTAATAACATATTTACCTGAATATTGATTATCTGAACAGTCACATTTCATTTTTTTAAAACTACCTGGGGGAGGGTGGGAAAGTTTCCCAAGCCTGGCAAATTCTCCTTTCGAAAAGCACAAGCAGATACTCAGCATATCTGTTTTGATATGTTTTATTTTAAATTAGGATATTCTCTGGTATATAAACCAAAAAGTATTTAGTCCTAGAATGCTTATGTTCTTCGTAAATTCTGAGACTGAATTACAACAAGAGATTTCTTCGGTTCCAGTATTTCATTTAGAATAAATATTGCCAGCTAACACACTCCTTGACGCATAGAAAAAGGGGAAGTTTTTGAGCTCGTTGGTACTGAGAATGTCTTCCAACATGTAGCAAGCATATGTGCTGCTGGGTGATGCAGTTGGATGAACAAAGATATTCTCCCTAGTTTTCAGCCTGGTTTGTACTGCTCCCTGAACCGTGAAAAAAATAGCTCCCCTGGCACTGATATTTGTTCTAGTTTCTCAACTGGTCTTGAGCAAAGAGCATTAGATTTTAGCAACAACTGGCAAGGTTATCAACAGACTGCATCAGTTTCTTCATCACTGAACTACTTTACACTTCAGCCTTTGATTTGCCAGAGATAAGTCATTAAAGTCTTGTAACAAGAAGAGATTGTGTTCCTTTTCAGAAAAATTCTCAGACAGCCAGACATGCATGAGCTTCATGAATCCTGGAAAATCCAACCTAAAGACACTTAAAGCTGTTCTGTAGAGCAACATTGGAATTTCCTAGTAAAAAACGTTTCAGAGTGATTCTACTGTAAATTTGAAACAGTATGTCAAAAACTGAACCTCAACTGTAAATCACTAGTCAAGTGAAATTCATCCAGCACTGTTATATGAGGACCTTTGTGTGTTGTATTTAAGCTAGACCATTTTTTTTTAAAAGGTAGTCAACATTTCCTTCAGCATTATTAACTACAACCATCAGATGGCAGTCCATAGTCAAGTAAAAAATATATTCACAGTATTTAGGTAGAGTTATGCAGAGAGTAATTTGCTTTCAATCTTTTTCTTAAATCCAAAGAAAATAAGCAGATTTCAAGATTCTCCTCACTTGTTTAATTTTTTTCAATCCTTTCTGGCCAGTGAGGTCTGTTCTTTCTTTTTCTTCCAGGGTTGATTTGCAAAATCACTGTAACTGCACAAATATATCCCAAGAGTGAAAGGCTCTTCCCTCCAAGTTTTACCAAAGGTTCTAGCTCCCTGACCTGTAATTCTATTGATAACATGCTTAGAAATTTTAGAATCTCCTTTACTCCTTTATTAGGAGCTTATCTAATAAAAATAAACAAACCCCCCAAACAAACAAGCAAAAAGAATTGGTGTAGAGAAATCAGATACACTGATACAGAAGAATGACAATTTTATACTATGCTTGTATGGAAAAGCACTAGTCTTGTCTGTTGTCGTGAAATTGTGGTGATCATGCTCTCTGTTCTCTGGGAACTCATTTTAAAGAAAAGGAGATTTATTCACTTTTTTTTTCTTTCTCTGGGAGCTCTTCAGGACAAGAGGTCTTAGGAACAAATCTAAAGCTTCAGTTTAGCCTGCCACTAGTACTGCTCAATACTTTTAGGAAAACTGATAATGGTTTAGGGAGAACTAGTGGTAGATCTTACATTTAAAACTCTGTTAAAAATAGATTCCTGTAATGTTTTGTTTCTTGTTCATGTTCCAAGGACACTCTTTGTCCCTGTTTCTGTGCTACAAAAGATCTGAGACAGAGATTAACTTTTCAGACAAGCTTTGATGAGAAGAAACCACTGATCTGATGTAATTTCTGCTTTATCGGCAAAACCCAGTGGGCATTTCTTGTCAAGCCACGAGAGGGAGTTAAAAGGTGCACTGACTCACAGTGTGTCTGTCCCAGGATGCTATCAGCTAATGATAGATAGAACTATAAAAACTGAGAATGGGAAATGCTTTTCCTTTTGATCCAGGACAAAGGATGTCTGGGATTCATTCCAACCTCTATGCAGTCTGTAACGTTTTACACAAATTTGTCTTCTAGCCGTCCTGATTCCCTGGCTGCTCTGGCAGATCAGACAAAATTTATTAGGGTCATGAATATTTTGTTAGTTCCAGTGTTCAGGGTTCACCTTGTCTTTAGTTTATCCTCCAATCAATCTTCCTTTACAGCCAAAATCACATAACTTGGTACAAAATGTCTGTTGCAAACCCAAAAGCAGCCTTCTTCAACATTATGACTTGGCTTCTGGCTGTAAGCCAAGTTGAGAAGGATCATGAATCTCAGAAATACAGATTATCTTAATGCACATTAAAAAAGACCCATGCTGTCCAGCAATTTTGAACTGGGAGATTTACCAGCTGGTGCAAACAGTCATTGGGAGTTCATTGATACCCAGCTGCCTCCTAACATAGTAGCCTACGTAGTCTTTCTAAAACATGATGCATTTCCATGAATTTGATTGTCATGTATTTAGCAGTCCTTTCTCCACAATCACTATAGGACTGTGCAACTCCACTTTATTGAAGGTTCTTACCAGGATCTTTCTATCAGTCAGAAAATGTTTCTGCCTCTAAAGCCTTAATGTAATTCTCTTTGATTAGGTTGGAAGTGGAAGCACGACAACATCTTTCTTGCCCTGTTTAGCTCTAACAGCATCTTTAACAGTGGTTATATAAAACAGGGAGGCTGTGTAGACACTAGCCTTGATGTTGGATTTATTCAAGCAAAATATCACTTACATCCAATCGCAGTCTGTCCTAAAAGTACTTAGAGGTTTTTAGATGCAGGCATGTGACAGATTCAGCTTAATTTTATTACAATGGAGTCACCTCTCAGGTCAGTGTAGAGGTCTAATGAGCAGTCTCTGAAGATCACCTGCAGAGTTTTCATGTCCCATTTCTTTCTCTGCTATTTCTAGAACAGTGAGATTAAGTATACTTTTGATAAAACAGTGCTATTTTAGGATGTAAAGTTCTTTTGATAATGGTGCATGACGATCTCTCCTAAAGTCCAAATTTTCAATGCCTTTACTTGGTATGTGTCTGTGAATAAATTTTCAAAATAAGAAAAAAACCTCAACTGTAGAGTATCTGAATACCTTCAGAGTCTTTGTTCATATGTGTATAATTAATAATAATCACTCTATTTCATTGCTGTCATGGTATTCTGGTCTTAGTAATATATATGGCCTTGCCCTCTCCATGAGGGCAGCTATGGACGCATATACAGCTCCAGTGAGCAGATGGCAGACCAGGAGTCTCTGACCGGAAAACCATGAGAAACATAAAACCCAAGAATGGGATTTATAGAACACATCCCAAAGAACTTGGATTATTGTACGGATGAGATATTTCTCTTCATAATCACTCATTTATGAGTAAAGAGGCCCCATTTGGATTTGTTTTGAGAGTTTGATTTGACAATGTCTATGTAAGTAAAATAATGTAACTTTTAATTACACCAAAGGGAAGCTTATATTTTATTATTTAACCAGGTAATTATAAACAAGAAGTTCAGTTTTTGAACAGGACACTTTCACAAAGAAATATTGAAAAAATTATACTAAATTAATGTTGAACTTTTAAATTAATGTGGACATATAAAATCATATGAAATTACAATCCAATCATTGATACAGATGAGTCAAACTGTTATTTTCAATTTATTAAAAATTTTTAAGATGGCTTATCCATCTTAACTTGTCATTTGCTTCATTTAATTGCTTTTCACTACACAAAAAATTGTGGGTTTAGTGCATTAAAACAGTTTCATTTCCAAGAAATTTCATTTTTCCTGATATCTAGCCAGAAGCCAGCAATATAGCTGGATTCGTGTCCAGAAATGACTGTATAGGTTGTTATCATTTACACCTATTAATTAGTAGGTTATAAGGACTCTCTAGGGAATAAGCAGGAAGGATTTCCTTTTTGGAAACATAGTTAAGGAGTCTATTTTCCTCCTCTGGAGTTTAATTTCTTTTTTGACCTTTACTATCCAAACCACTTTGGTTCTGGACTTACTGAAAAATGTTTTTTTTTCAAGGTTATCTGGGGTGGAAGTAGAATTAGAAGGTAAAGTTGTTCTGTGTTTCTCACAGTAATTTTGCTAGCAGGTATTTTTCAAGAGCAAAATGAACAGTATACTGAATGATATTTAGATGTTCTGATATAGCTGTATAAAGGAATAGAGACTCATTCATAAACTGAAATAAGTAAATACATTGAGTAATAGAACATCCTTATGTAGTCTGACTTCAGCTAGGAAAAGTACTCCTGCCATATCTCACACAGGGACAGCTGCTGATCACTGTTGTTGTCTTGGTACAGCTATGGGGGGGCCTCTGTGTAGAAAATGAATGCTTGGGTGTGTATCTCATCTAAACAAGATCCATCATATACATATGAAAAGTTTTTCCATATTGAAAATAAAAAAATACTCTTTTTATCTGTGAAATTAGACTATGTAATTATTAATACAAATCAATACAGGAAAAATCCAATTCTCCATGTTCTTCTCCCATCTTCTCCCCGTGCAGAATGTATATATTTTTGGCATGCAGAATTACGTGCCAGAAATTTGGTGGTTTTGACAGCTCTGATGCACTTTTAGTAGCATATGAGAAAAGGGCATGTGCCACTGATGTTATCACATGCAGCCCTGCTGAAGAGCTGACATTTGCAGTGTTATTCCTTGTATGGCTCTAAACCTTATCCTTGCTTTTATGAATACCCAAAGTCAGCTGTCTGACCACGTTGTGAGAGGGCACTAGGCCATTTGAACAGGTGGCCATGAGCTTTGACACAGAAAGATGCACCTCACATGTGCTTTCCAAGGGCACGATTTCCTGCTGGACCATACTGAGCTCATGCACAGCTAGAGGGATGTGTGCTTGTTAATCCAGCTCTGAGCTGTATTAACTTTAAAAATAGCTTTTGTGACAGCATGGTGATAGTTTCTGACCCACTTAAATTTAGCAGAACAGCATATAAGCAACAGAGATTTTGAGTAAGCCATCAGTATTCAGCAGAACAGATCAGAGGAGTGCAGACTAATTTAGTCCTGCTAGCACTGAGATAATCACTAGTGGTCTGGAGTGGAGGGGAGAAAGACCAGAAAGATTTGAAAGCAGCCTTGATACCCAAGCAGACAAAAGTCATCTCTGAATGAGTTTATGCCTCTCGGCAAGGAACAGTGTGTTATTAACATAAAAGCCCATCCTGTAAGTCTAAATATACTTTAGATGGTAAAGGAGTAAAAATGAGCTACAAACTACACATTAAGATATCATACCATAAAACGTTCAGTTCAGGTGTAAATTCATATCTCACCACTTCATATACTGTTGTAGTCTAGCGCTGAGCAGTAATGTAAATCAATGTAGCTCCATGGAGGAAAGAGGCATGAGTTTACATCCTCAGTAGTAGCAGGATTGTCCGTATTGCAGTCTCTTTATATTACATCAACTTAGAAGCCAGTCCTTGCCTATATCCTTAGTCTCAAATATTCCATGAGGGAATTACAGGAGTCTGTGAAGGTCATTTCAAATTATGCCATGACATGTAAAGCACACTCAGTCTTTTTTGCTATATTCAGTAGGCCCAGTTGCACCAGGGGGGACCCATCTGACACTAAGTGGAGCAGCTCCAGAGAGACCACTGTTTCAGAGACACAGCTGTGCCAAAGATTTCCAAAAATATTAATGTAGTTGCTCGAATGAAAAGATGCCAGTATCAGAGAAGCCATATCTACTTTGAACACATTTTTCCTTTTGAAATCGTGATTCTCTAGAGTTGCTTCATGCACGTGTACAGCTAATCTAGTCCTTACGCATTCTTATTAGGGTATGTGGCATTTCACAGATGTTTCCTACCAAAGGCATATTGACATTTCAGAACTTGCTATCATAATAGTAAGTGTCTGTGAGCTAATAACTTCTCAGTTTCACTTTGCTCTTTTTTAGAGCCTATTCTTGGCCCAAGCTATTCTAAATTGAAGCCACTAGAAGGCAAACAAGCAACATCTAGTTTTCCAGGCAGGGGCTGAAATGTTGCAGGAAAAGACTGTGAGTACTCATTGCTGCTATCATTGTTCCCATGAGTCTTCTGTTCTCCCTCTCCCTCTCTGCACATGGGGCTCCCTAACATTCACGTACTGAAAAACTTGTAAAAAAATGGATGCTATAGTTTAAAGTGTACACATTTTCATTTAAAGTGTTCTGTTTCATATAATGTTTAACAGCTAAGTGTAAGCAGTTCAACAAGGTCCAACTCTTCACACAGGAGTCCTAACAAAGAGGCTGCTGATGAGAGTTAGAAAAGTAAATCTTTTGCAATTGGGACCATATACACTTGCACTCATCTTCTGTCAGTAATTCTGGAAGTAGCATCAGAAAACATATCAGTAAGATTATCAGGGATTTTTTTGGTCTGACCTGCAATAAAGAATATAGGAAATGTCTCACTTCACTAGCTGATTTCAATAGCTCTAGTTAAAATAGAGAAATATATTTTATAAATAGACCAGTTTGTGTTGTAAGAATGTGAAAAATCAGAATCCATTCTAAAGACTAAAAATTGTTTCATTGCTTAACTACCTTCATTTTTTAAAATTAATTGCATCTTATTTCTAGACTGGATTTCTCTAATGTTATCTTTCACTAGAGGCTGTTAAAAATTTGTGGGATAGATTGAAGAGCTGTGTCTTCTAATGTTTCTCTTACAGGTGTTTATAGGCTATGTTTCTGCACCCTTCTCTTTCTTCAAGTTAAATGGACTGAGCTTCTTAGGCTTTGTATTGTACAAATGTTTCCTAATTCTTTATCATTTTCATGGCTCTTTTATTTTTTTTCATCTCAAACACAGATAACAGAACAAGAGCAATTGTAGAAGTGATGTCAAGGGAAAGTGAACAAGGAAAGAAGAGACTGGCTTTGTGTGTATTTTCTTTTTTCTTTATTCCTAAGTCTGTCCATATCCTTCATCAGAAAAGGGCTCCTGATCACATTAATTCACTATGAGCTGAGCCTCCACTAGTTTCCTGGTATTACTCCAATTCTTTTCCAAAGTCAGAAAGGTGGAGTTTCCAAAACTTGAAGTGTGTTTGGTAGAGTTAACTTCTACTTTAAGTGCAAGCTGAGCATTAGCAGCAACTCTCCACTCATCTTCATCCCCTGGACAGAGATAAATTTGGATAGAAATAGTAATGATCAATGTTAAGGAGAAGGTCCTGCAGAAGAAAGGCAGTGAGAAAACTGCTGCTGCTGTTGTATATCAAATGAAAATGTAACCAGTGGTCTGTATTTGGAAAATCATGTCTTCTTGCTGGCCTCAGTACACCTACTGCTTGACTGCTGCCCAGTCAATATGTAATTCAATTTACTCAGTGAGCACTAGTCCAACATCTCCATTACATAAATTTTCAGCATTCTTTGTATGGCTGAAAATTTGTAGTGATGTTTTTTATGTTTTCCAATTCAATTAAAGAAGTGTAAATGGAAGAAAGCTAAAATTCCTGTATGTGGTTAGAGATTATCAGATACCCAATTTCAACCAAAGATTGTGCGCAATACTTTTTTTGTATGATTGTATTCCTTTACTACCCAAATTATCAAGTTGCATATGTTGTACTGCAATGGAAAGGACTCATTTTAAATGGGAGAAACCTGTCAAATCTGTCTTGAGCTGAAGACAGGGTAATGGATAATTGTCTTTGTACATAGGTTGACCACCCCTGATGAGGGGATGGGTCTGATGATATGTAAGAAAAGTGTGAATCTGAGTTTCAAACTACACAGAAAAACTTGATTGGTATTCAGAAGTGCAATACACCTCTTGGGTAAACTGCTTTAGTCTTGATCAGGATCAGGAGACTCTGCTGAATACTTTAATGACAATTGTAATGTTAGTTTAGATGTGCTGGCCTAAGGAAATCTCCAAGACATTTTGTATAGAGAAGCTATATATTTTATCAGAGCAAACGAAAGTTGGAAAACACAGACTAGCTTTTCATTAGAAGGGTTATTGAGCTGAAAGTTTGTTCGTTTTTTCCACACTGTATCAATGAATTGGTCTAACAAAAGGTATTACTCTCCACACAATATTCTAATTGGCAGCTGTGACATAAGTCCTGGTGGGAAATTTTTAAACGTCAATGGAAAGAGAGCATAAAAAATCCTTAGAGAGCAGTAAGGAGAATCTTATATTGTGATCTTGTTATTTAAGCAGGAAAAAATGAGTCAGAAATAATACCCCTCCGTATTCTGAAGTTATAATTATGAAGTAGCAGGCCCATGGCTGTATGAATTTAACCTACCACTAAATGGAATAACCTCACTGAAATTCACTAAAGGGAGGATCAAACACATAAACCAAAACTATGAGATATGACCCCAGATTATGAGACACTAAATATCTTTTGAAGAACTTCAGTAGGAAGAAAGCTTTCCAACTCAAGTGTTATTCTGAATTTGGCGTTTGAGAGGGACTAAGAAACTTACCAAAGCTCGATGAACCTCAGTTGTAGTGCAGGTCCATAGCTGCACTGAGAACAATTTTACCAGTTAAATTTGCATTTAGGAACATTCCTCTGAAAAAACTGACTTTTGGTACAAGATGGGCTATGCATTTGGCAGACAGAAAGCAGAGTATCTTATGTTTCAGTAATTTTTTAATGGCATATCTTGTGAAAAGGGGGAGATCTCTGTACCCTTATTTTCTGTTCCTGCCACCTATGCCCCTTTCTGCCTTTCTACCCTCCTGATCTCAGGAGCCCAAGCATGTTCCTTCCTTCCACTGCTGTTAGCTTTCAGCCATCTGTAAGCCAATTCAAATAATTCCTGAAGCAGAAAAACAGCACACATCTATTTTTTGTTGTTAATTTTCTTCTACAGTTGTGAGTTAAAGTAGTATATGCAAGAGATCAACATCCTGTGCTCCCACAGTGTAAGTGCTGGAGCAAAGGAGGATATGGGAATGGGACAGGGAAGGGATGAAGACTGCCCCATTGTGGCTACAGTAAGTTTTTGATTCATGTCATTTTACCTCATTAAATCTTTGCCCAGAAGGAATCATGACAGTTATCCAAACTGCTCTGAGACTTAATCCTTTTTACCTATTACATTTAGTGAGAATTACAGCAGAGTTTCAGTAGTGAGATACAAGTTCATGAGTAATTCTTGCAGAATGTGCTCTTGAATGGGTTCTGCAGAAATTAGCACCCTGACTGTTCAATCATTTGCTGTGCCATGGGAAACTCTGAGGACAAAGAGGAGTTTGCACCACACCTCCTGCTTGACCCATGTGCCCTCTTTCCAAACTGGAAGGTCATTTCTTGTTCTTTTCGGGGTACAGTCTTTGCTGAGTAAAATGTTGAAACCTTTCCTTTTCTAAACTGAGTAGTATATTATCTGTTTTTTTCCACTGGAGGCCATAGCCTTTTTACCATTTATCATTTTACCACTCAGAAAAAGAAGTGCTCATCTGTTAGAAAACTTTTTTCGGCATGTCTGTGGTTTTTTTTTTTTTTTTACTAATGTGATGTCATCATGCATCCCACATGTTTAAGCTGCAAGAACAGAATACATATTGAGCTGTATGTGTGTGAAAGTATACAACTAATCACAGTCCTTTCTTCATTGTTCTTGATCTCACAAATGAACAAAGTATTCAGTGGACCATACAGTATGAGCAAGAGTCACCTGACTCTGTAGTCTTTGACTTGGGCACTTACCTGCAAGAAAAAAATGTCTGGATGCCTGTCCTTGCCCCAGTGAACAATCAGGATACAAAACCACACAAGCTTCATTTTCTACTGATTTCCAGCAGACATTATCCTTTCTACTGATGTAGGAACTAGAATCCATGTCTTTTCTTCCTCTTGTGAGAATCTAGCTGCTAAACTAGATTTTTGGATTTTTAAGAAAATCCACAGTGCGGATGACAGGAACTTAATACCATGCTCAGAAGCAGAACTCCAGCACCTGGGGAACTTTGCTGATAGAAAGTAGAATCCCTTGAGACAGAAAGTTAACAGCTGAAAAAAGGAATTTCAGTATGTGCATTTTGGATACATAAATATAAACTTACGATTTAATCATTTCAGTTTTAAATGTAGGCCTAATCTCCAGGCATAGATCAGTTGCATACTATGTTGCACAATTTCTTCCAAAAACGGATTTCTATTCCCTTTTAGCACCATCACTGGGAAAGACTGTTTACTTGGACTTCAACTTTATCTAAGTCTCCACTTGGCAGTGCGTAATTCAGAGGCATGGAGGTTTAGCAAAGAAACCAATAGCACTGTTGGACTCTGCAGTCCACTTAAGGATGATGAAGGAGTAGCATACACTGGTGAGGGAGTTCAGACATGTAACACTAAATGTTCCTATGAAAGAGGAATGCCTGACTGGGTATGTTGCATGGTGCCAGTGAGTTATGGCATGGAGGTCATGCTGGATGAGGTTTCTGAGAATAAGTAATAGCTGAGTTGTTCCACCCAAACCCAGCAATAATTTGTGCTATACAAGGATCAGGGGACTTTAATATCCACACTGTCTTTCCATCTCTGATCTTTACAGACACTGTCAACATCTTTTAGGCTTCTTTGTCCAGTTTCTTGTCAGAAAATGTAAGGAGCAGGAAAAGAGAAAAGGAGATATTCCAGTAAGTATCACCAAAGTAAAGAGACAGACAATGAAAAAGTCGAATGTGAATATTTGCTCTGTTTGAGGGTCTGAGCTTTTGAAAGCCCTAATACTGGGGACAGTATCTCCTAGATACTACCAAATTTCAGAGGTTTTGACTGGTTTATCTTCACAGAATCATAAACACTTTTAGTTTGTCAGGGACCCCCAGACATCATATAGTCCACCCTCAACACCACAGGAGATATCAGGAACAATTTCATGGAAGCTAAAGAAATAGGCACTACATAGCCCTGGTAATTGTATAGAGGCAGACAAAAGGATCAAATCACTAAACAGAGGGTTATTTTATTACTTTATGGAACTACCATTGCACAATCATTCTCACATGGCATATTTTCTTCTCACAAGTGTGGTTAAGGAAAACCATCAGCAAAGAATTTCAACTTCATTTGGATTTTAAGAAAAACTCCGTTTACATATGCCCTCATACACAGCTACTCCCTCTCTAGGAATAGCTATGCTGAAGCTGATGAGACCACAGCAACTTTTAAAACAAGAGATGGCAGGAACTCAGGTTGGCACAGTAAAAAATTTTGCATTCCATTTTATTGTTCGAATTACACTGAGACTCTGTTCTGTTGTCATAAGAAAAGTCGTCAGGTTCTGCACCAATTAAATTCTAAAATAAATGAGTCTTTCCTAAAACATTTTATTTACCATTTACTGTATAGGTATGGTATACATTTTAAGCACCTCTGATGTGCCTGACCACTGTTCATGACAGCTTTTAATGAATGAAGATTGAGTAGCAAAGATTTCTAGCCAGACAACAGGCAGCTTCATTCATGTTAATTGTAGGAAGAACTTGAAAACGACTTAGCAATTTGAGTAAATGAGGAGAAGAATCAATAGACAGCCTTCATAACTATAATAAGGCAAACATCATTAAAAGCTTTATCTTGATCATACTGCCTCATTTCATTTGAGTTCTCCAAACAAACAATCCACATGTTGCATTACCGATGCATCCATCCCAGCCCTCTGGCTACTCCTGTGCTGAGCAGGGAGCTGGCAGACACTGCTGGCTCCAGTAGAGACAAATTGGCATTCCTAAAGGAAAAAAAAAAGCCATGATGTATCAATCATTTATTGTTTGCAACTGAAAGCAGAAAATATTTCATTAAATAAAGAAGTAGACTTATCTTCGAGACCTTTTATAAATGACAAAGATGAGTAAAAGAGACCAGTGTGTCAAAACACACAGAGTAATACAATACAAATGAAAAAAAGATCTTACAAAATAGTGCTAGTTGGTTGCCTCTTGCCATAGACATCCTTTATTAGAATAAGATAGTCTCAAAAAAATCTGAAACCTCTTTACTGATGTTCTGTGGAAATATTTTCCAGATTAATTTTTCACCTGCTTTTTTATAAACTCTTGAAACCTTCAGACTTAAATCATACTTGTTCATCAACTCACATGCTTGTCATGTTAGTATAGCATTACTGGCTGCTTCTAAATATATGCAAGCAAAATCGGAGGTGTTTGCCTGAAAAGCTCTTTCTATGGGTTTCTCATTAAAGGATTTCCTGAATTTATTTTAAAACTAACACAGAGAACAAATCAGCTCTAAATTCAATTAAAGACAATTACTGAATTCTTACAGGCTACTTTTTAAGCTTCAAAAAAGCAAATATCCCATGCATTGATCACATAATCACATATATTAAATCTCTGCCACAGAATGCAGGTGTGTGTGTGAATGCCCTAAGTATGTTGACAGACAAATTAAAGTTCTATGGTAAAAAAATTCAGATATAGATTACTTGCATACTGTGTTTTCTTATTGTTTTATATACATTAAACTGACAAACAACTCTCATTTTACATGAACCAAAATGTACTTGTGAAAATCCAGAAAAATATCAATTGCAACATATATTACTTTATTATGAGCATACTTTTGATAATAAAAGATATATAATCAATAGTCTGTACATTAAAATAATTTCTAAACTGATGTTGCATACGTATGTATACAAAACTTCAATACTTTAGGAACTACCAAGGTAAGTTTTTACATGTTTGGTATCATATGCAGAGTGTAAGGTTGTCACAATCTATATGTTAAATATTTTAATAGACCATGTATTGTAACACCTGGATGGGGTTTGGGGGGGATAGGTTCCTGTGATGTATTTTGAGTTGAATAGTCCTTGCAGCAAACAAATAAATCAATGAAAAATTGTGTGGATATGTGATTTCTAATGTCATGCATTGATTTTAAGATTAACTTATTTAAGATTAATTATTTTGTGCATTTTCTGAATAGTTAAATTCCTAAGAAGACATTTCTTCTCTGTAAAAATCAGTGGCATATAGCAGAAATAGGAGTACCAGCAGTTTGCTGTACTTTAGTGTGTAGAAGTGTATTTTTGTGAGCAAGAACATAGCAGCATCCCAACAAATAGCACCCTGTTTAGCTGACTCAGATGTTGTGGTACCTTCCCTTCTGAAAGATCCTTCTTTTCCTTCAGTTGTAGCCATGGTGCTCACGGCAAAGTTACCATTTTATATGTTTCATACCTGCACTGGAGAGAGAGCAGACTGCTTTTAAGTTGAAAGCGTCAGCTGTAATTATTCAGCTAGGAACTGAGATGTTCTGGGTAAGCCTAAAAGCAGAATCCATTAATTTGTAGCTCAACAGTACATTTGTATTTTCAGCCTTTTACCATACATGCTACACCTGCCTCCAGTAGAAATAGCACTGCGGTAAGTGCTCTGCCCTTCCCTTTGTCACCTGCAAGGCACATATGGGAAGGCTGCATTGCTGCTGCCCCGTCATACCCCAGGCATGGCCATCAGCCCAGGAGCTGGGGTGCCCTAGGAGGAGTGGGGAGTAGGATGGAAGCAGAGAAAATGCTCCTCAGAAAGCCTGTCACCAGCAATCACCTGCCACAATGGGAAAGGTGCAAGGGTGGCCTGCCAAGGACCACATACAGCAGTGCCCACAACTGATGATGAACAGCATAAAGCTCACCAACACAAACCAGCACCCACTCCAAAAATGGTGCTTTCTGAGTGGGAAAAAATACATTTCCACTGCTGCCAGCAGGGTTTGCTGAGGCAAGCAATGTATTTCTGTTGTGATAGAATAATATCTTTCAGTACTCTCCAGGAGGCCCAGTTGTCATGGTGAGAAAATAATTTTTTTTTATTTTCAATGCTTTTCCCTTTGTATTAACAATCTGAAGGTGCTGTTTTGCTGCAAGTGCATTGGCAGGTTTTCGTTTGACACCAGTCACTATCCTTTGAGATTTCATTTGAAATTAACCAGTTATACAGTGAAATTCCCTTTTATTTGTTACTAACACAAGATGGATTTGAATCAAGATTTAAAAGCATAAACATTTCTCTCTCTCTTTAGTAAACCTCTTTAACGTTTTGATTTTTATTTAAAAAGACACACATAAAATATTAAGATCAACTTCTAGCTTTTCTTTGAGATGAATGCAGGTAACTTGTGCATTTCAGCATATAAGATCACCAGAGGTATTAAAAAGAAAGTCTTTCTAAAGGTGTTTGGTAACTCATCTCCCAGTGGTGTTGTAAGAATTAATTAGCTAATGACAGTGCAGCTTTATATAAATGTTAAGAATTATTGTTGACAGGTTATGAGTTCTGAGTGGCAAAATGAGCTTTTTTATTGGGTGTTGTCTCTCTCTCTCCAAACAGAAGAGACTCACCCTTAGGAATTACATGGTAAATCACTCTTCCTAACTTTTCAGCCTTTCTCTCTCCCAGAATTACTGAAGATGACAGAGTTATACCAGTCTGTTTTTGTGATAGTCCAAGAAGAAATTTCAATAAGCTAAAAATCAATTAGGTACAAGTTTCCTCTACCGTTAACTGATTCATAGAGCAAAACCCACAGAGAGAAGTGTCAAGTCCCATTTGTCTGCTGCTCTGCAGCCATTCACTATGTAATCTAGGATCAATAAACCAAAATTTGGAAGAGGCACAAGGAACAACATTCATTTTTGCTGTCCCAGGCATTTAGAAACCTACATATTTACAGTTCCAGCCCCCAGAAGGAGTCAATTCAAGCAGCTGTATAAGTATATTCAGCTCATATTCCAGTAGCACAAATAGTGATCATCAATCTTAAATGACAAGTTTGAGCCATGACTGCTTAAGTACTCTGATTCAAGTAGCTGCTTTCCAGTGTGTTTATGTCTTTATATTCCAGAATGTACTGTGCCAGAGCTGATTTTCTTCAATTTATATTATTTTAGCAAATAAAATCTGCAGAAGTGATGGATTAGTTAGTGAGGCAATTAAAGAGTGAGTGTTGCTATGTGAAAGACTACTTTATATTTGCGTGCAGCACAGTGAATACCCACCACCTTTTACTTGGAGACAAGGGTGGGTCTTAGTGATACATTGCTAGGGGATGCAGGGTGAATGTTTTCAAGATGAGAGCAGGGAAACAATTTGTGGAATACTTCTGTATCAGTCACAGTTAGCGTGTAAGCTGCTGCCAAATGCTGGTTATTGTCTTTCTTCCTGAAGCAGTAGCGAACACCACAGCACAATGCTATTTTCAGCTCCTTGACAAGATGACTACAATATAAAGTCATGCTGTGTGACCAACATGCCAGGTGTTTGCTGTTCTAACTCCTCTTTTATTACTTTGGGGATGAGAAAATGATGAAGGGAGGGACTGCAGTTGCTTGGATTTTCCAGCAGCAAGTCAGCTTAGATAGTTGAGTAATATTTACTTAAGGCATTAGCATATTTTATATGTCCTTTTCTATGTTTTACAAATAAAAATTAATTTGCAATAAAATTAGCCAAAATAAAGTGCAGTCTGTTAGAAACTTCCAAAGCAAAGTTTTCATTTCTGATAGGCTAAGATAGTGCCAAGTAGGTTGATTTTCCCTGTGCAGAATAGGTATTGAGAAGGCTGCAGTGGAGCAAACTCCCCAAACTACACAGCCTACATTCTCACTGGCATGTGGTGAGGTGGAAGGCAGAGGAGAGATGTATCACAGGGTACCTTTTCCTTTCAGACCTTAAGTCCCCTGCCAAGTCTATAAAAATTAAAAATATTACAGACAGTCCTTGTGATTCTGGTTTTTAGCATGCTTTCTTTTGAGTAGGAATTCAAAAGATATGAGATACACCACTTCAAAATCCAATAGCTGTAACAATTGATAGCTAGCAACTAACGTGTTTTTTCCTGAATGTTTGTTTTATATACTACAATCAAAAGACATAATTCCCATTCTGATCTCATGACAGCAAAATTTTCCAAAAGGTGTCTTGTAACTAACTGAAAGATACAAATATTTTTCAAGATATTGCTTTTAAATCCAAAAAGATTCAAGTCTGGATCCAGATACATATTACCTGTATTAGAAGTTTCTCTTTCTGATGGAAATGGGTCAAAGATCAGTACGAGTGGAACAACAGTAGATCCTTACAGTGACTTTTTTTTTCAGGCTTAAGAGGTTAAACGCGTATAAGCAGACCCAAATGAAAGAAAGCACTGATGATATTAGCTAACAAGGACTTCAAACATTCTTTCATAACTTATCAGTCTAAAGACAAACTGATAAATGGAAAAATAAATGTATGAATCTACAGACAATAAAGATATATGTAGAACATAAATTAGTCCCAAAGCCATTTGTGATAAAGTAAAATAATATCAATAGTTTATTAAATTTGAAAGAAATTCCAGAAATGTTTCCTTACAATTCTTAGCTTGAAAAATCCTTCAGTTCATTAAATTATTACACAATTTAGGAAAAATCCTTGTGTTGGTAGAGGCATCATCAGCTTTTTAAAGTGCTATCATTAAACTATGGTCTAATAAAACACCACCAGTGACCCATTTCCCATTGACAGAAAAAACTTCTTTAGATCAATTGAATTTATTCAAAAGGGCTCTGACACTGACCACACCAGCTCAGCAGCCTGAAACATCTCTATCTAGTCTTAGGCTCAACTCAGTGCAGATTTACAATCTTCTAATCTTACTTCACCATACACAGTAATAAAAGTGGGAACTAACTTTGCAAAGATTGTGAGAGCTAAGGAGAAATTCACCAAACCTACTAGAATTAGGTTATTCACCAGCTCAGTCATGGGGATCATACATCTGACAGGAAAGGCAATCTGAGCTGCGTGATGCCTCAATTCCCTAAGACTCACTAAGGCAGTCACGGACATGAACTGGGATTCTCAAGATCAAAAAAGTGTACTATCTCAGCAAACATGCAAACTTTATAAAATATCTCCCATTTTCAATCAACTATTGTCCTATCCCAACATTTAACCACCAGCTATAATCTTGACATGTTCGTTTTCATAGGAGAAACTGTGATTTGGAGCAGTTGAAGTTTCTCTGATGAAATACCGTGTATTTGCAAAGAATGTACTCTAAGCTCCATTTCACTGAATGTGGTAGGAACAAAGAGCAGAAGGTTATTTCCTTGCTCAGTAATCTAGCTCTACTTTTTCAGTAGGTACTCTGCTGAACAGAAGCTTTTTCTCTTGGTTTTCTCCCTGGACCACCCACTTTGCCTATATGTTTTTTCCCAGCTTTGTGATTATTTCTAAACACATAGCGTCTGTCAGTTGATGCCTCAGTCAGTGAATACATAATAATTTCCCAGAAAGTTCTTTGTTCGCCACAAATTAGTTCATACTTCAGCTTTTCTTTGTAGGATAAGTGCCTGAGTGGTGGATTCTATTTTCAGCAATTTTACTTTGTACAGGAGCTCAGCTGCTGCTTGGTGTTTAGACTGAAAGAAGGGTGCGCGCCATAACGGGATTAATGAGGCTTGGAATTTTCTGCAGATCAAAGACAAACTTTATGGCAGTCATTAACATCTTCCAGCACAGCAATAGAATTCTTGAGAAAAGTCGAAGAAAAGCTGATAATGATCAAGCCCTAACATCACCTAATCACCCTTTCTCCTTATTGCAGTATATCCCTCAGGTTATCATGTGAGGTTACAATTAAGACAGAAAATTAAGTCAAAAAAGGAAAAAAATCTTTTAAAATATAACAGAAAAAGAAAACAGGAGGACATATAGCCTAAATAAAATACAGACCTGAGAGGAAATGGAGAGAAATAATAGAATTGTAGATTTACGTAAGATAAAATCGGTCACCTACAGGCTCTGATTTATACAGGGCAATAAGTGAAAAATGGCCAGTATGTATTGTTATTTAGTCTTATTATCAGCCTCCCTTTGAACATAATTGCCTCTTAACAGCTCCTAAACTATGGTAGGTTTGGACTTGGTGTCCTTCTGTGAAATGTTCCAGAATTAAGGAACTGCTTATGAAGAAGCTGTCTTCCCTCTTCAAGAAAAACAATGTCCATCAGAGAGATTGAGATCATACTCTATCATTCAAATTTAACCCACTGGAGTATGTATCAGTCTTAAGACAGATGGATATTTCCTGGTAAAAGAACTGTGGACAGAATGATCTCAGCCATGGGAAAAGAATTGATGATCTCTGCGCAGAAGTTTCCCTAGGCAGAAATGCAAATTATATCCCCCAAATACTTCTTATTTGCACAAATATAACACCAGCAAAGACTGCAGTTATGCTGCTGGAAGCACCAGTTTTCCCAGACCTTGAGCACCCCAAGCATATATCTGCAGTCTGTATCTGTGTGCGTGCATGGCACATTTGATAGGTTGGGCTTGCCATGCTTTCCCAGAAACTCTGTGCTCTGGCACCTGTCTATCAAGTTGTAAAAGCTGAATACCACTCTAGGACCCAGGGCCTGAGAACCCTAAATCCACGGATTCTGAACAGCAGTGAGGGTGGCCACAAAACTGTAAGGTATTTTGAGGAACATGGATATGCAAGCTGTGTCTGAGTACTTCCAGAAAGAACCCTACAGGAGCAGAAATCCAGATGGGTTACCCTGTGATGTAATCCCAATAAGCTTTATCATTCTGCAGCACAGATAACACAAGTGAAATAATAATAGGATCACATATACTGTTACACTGACAATTTTTCTCCTTAGCAAATTAGTCTGGACAAAGCATAACAACAGTACAGAACTGTCTTTGCAGTAGCACTAGTTCATGAGACAAGTTAATTATGTTTCTACCAAGCACTGCATTCATGCAGTGATAAAGCTTTCAGTGAGCGTCATGTCAAAAGTGACAGAAACAGCCTAGATAAGTCTATGAATAAAACTGGAAAGTAGGCAAATGAA
This sequence comes from Lepidothrix coronata, assembly GCF_001604755.1. NCBI lineage: Eukaryota > Metazoa > Chordata > Aves > Passeriformes > Pipridae > Lepidothrix > Lepidothrix coronata. The sequence continues at coordinate 5,930,865 of NW_016690189.1, forward strand.
ACAAAGTTTTAGCACACCTCACCTAGGCACTTTTACCCAGTTTTGTACTGCTATTTTCATTTCACTTAGCTAAGATTTGTTGGTTCTTTCAATTAATTACCTAGTCGTCTCTTCATATTTGAAAGAATGCAAATAAATTTGACTAAATTAGGAGAAATAAATTTATGTTAATCATTATGTTGCAAATTCCTTCCGTTTCAGATTTAAAGACTAAATGTATAGGTAATTGAACAGATTCTAACTATTCACAGCAGGATCAGTCTAAAAATGCTTATCTGATACAGTTTGGTGTGAGTTGTTTTGAAAACTAAAATTGGGAAATACAACTGTCTTCAAATACTAATAAATAAACAAACTATCTAATTAAATAATTAAAAAGAAAATCTCTTTAATGGAATAATTTTTGTTTTGCTATAACAGGATAAAGAACGTTCTCAATTAGAGTATTTATGGTTTTATTATGAATAAAAAAGAAATCTATGTCCAGCATTTTAGAAGCTTAGTGAGAAATTTCAGAAAGTAGTCTGTTTTCAGCCATGTTAAAGAAAAACAACTTTGATATTTTTCATAATTTAATCTTTTTGCAATATTTCAACTCCAAAACAGGCCTATATGAATGCCATGTTAGTACTTTTTTTTGTGAAATGTCCAAAATTACTAAGGTTCAGGAAGTATGAATCATATGGGAAAAGCAAGAATATGATCATCTAAGTTTGCCACCAGGTGGATCCTTAAGCTTGCTGAGCCTCAGGAAATCTTTTTAAGTTGATAGGGCAAGGGTTTGGCTTACATGGCAGTACATAGTGCCAAAGCAGTAGGTAAGTAATAGCTGTAAGCACACCGGAAATGCATAACTGAGGCAGGAGTCATCTGCAGGTATATTAGTACTGATTCATTGGCAGATTTAGTCGTCAGATCAGAATGACAGTTTTATCGTCTTTTGTGGCTGAGTGAGAAGTAATAAGAAATAATCATCTTGGGAAGAAGGAAAAGCATGCCCATGCTGTTATGTCTCCGAGGATATAGAACAATAAATCCATGCTCCCAGCTTTTTTCACAGGTCCACGTGAAAAGCACTCTTCTTATAAGCGTGCAGTTCCCACTGGAGGTACAAGAGGGGAAAGGCAACGTCACAGACTAAACACTACACACTTAAGACTGGGCCTGCATGGCAACAACTGAAAGGAAAAGGTGATTTTTACTTCTGAAAGGTGTCCAAAAATCACCAAGACAACTAAGTTTGGGGTATTGAGAGACGTGGAGTAAGTTTTACAGAAGCTACAGAGAGCTGGTACAATTCGTCTTTACTGGTTGAACTGCTGAGTAGCCTGCCAGAAAGCAGTAAATACAAATTCATTTCCTTCTTCTGTCAGAGGGGAATTCAACTGCCTCATAACATTTCCAGGAACAGCTATAATCACTTGGCTATGTTTGACGGCTAATAATTCTAAATATTTCTCATTGTAGGTGTTTCACTTCGCATGGATTCTTTAAATCGATACAGAGAGGATGTGAATGTCATGGTCACATTTAGCATGCTTAAAGTATGTGGGCATTTTCTTGAGTTAATTGACACTTGCCCAAATTGAACAGTTTAACTCACGCCATGAATCCAGAGAGAAACAAAAAAATATCACCAAATGGTGATATCAAATCACCAAATGGCCTCCATCAAATGGGATCTGCCCCCCCCCGATGTTCTCCAAAGCTGGCTGCTGAGTAGCTTGGGTTGTAACCTTAGTGGCCTAGTGCTAAGAGCATTTTCAGAACAGCCTTGCTATGTCTGCTCAGCAACCACCTCATGTATCTTGGTTGACTGCTGTTGAGACACCTTGAAGCCTTCTCTTATCCAGCTGTTTTGTGAATCTACCTTTAATAATTATTTTTCAAATTAAAACTATTCTTTAAATTCATATCAAGCTGACTGACAAACTTCATCAATCCGCTATTTTCAACATACAGTCTGCACAGCAAACTCCTCTGTTGGAGTCCAGAGCCCTGCACAGTGATGGGGAAAGGATGGAGAGGTCTTGTCCCCCAGAGTTTACACTAAATACCTGGAAGAAGGACATTGTACAGCTGCAGGGACAATTTTTTTTTATTCTAATCTGAAAGTAACCTACAAATAGGACCCCAGGCTGTCCACCATCTGAGCTCTCTTCTGAGAGACTGCCACCTGAAAAGATGATGTAGGAATTAGACCTACCAACTGTATTTCTCACATTCATACATGAAGTGGATCTCTGACAAAGACATTCAGGCCAATTTCCATCTTGTTTGGCCTTGTGAGGACATGGAGAAATATGACCAGTATACATTATGTACATAAATACATCATCCAATTATCTCTGACAATGTGTGTTTTTGTATGTAAGATATGAGAATTTAGGAACCATGCTGCTCAGTAAAACAATGCTCTAATGAAAATCCAGGATGTGACACACATATACCACTTGTGTAAAACCTTCTCAACTGAAGTAAATTCATGGAAAATGCACTTGTCAAAATCAGAGCAAAGCCTAGGAAAATAATGACTATAATAATTTTTATTTATACTATCTGCTTCTATGCAAAGCAATTCTTGTGAGGACAGGCTCTCACCAGAAATTCTTAAACTTCTGAGGACAAAATAATATGGACATCTCTGAAGACTAATTGCTAGTAAAATCTCCTGAAGTGCTTTATGCACATTTTGATTATTAAAAATTATTTTTGAACACAGAACAGAATATACTTCTCAATTCTACCCTCACTGTTTTTGTGGACTTGGTGATGTGTATCATAACTACATTACTACTATTTTCCACAGTAGCCTCTTCCTATAGGTCTTTACACTCTTGTCTTAGGCAGGTACGCACTTGAGTGGGTAATTGGGCACTATCTGAGCAAAGCAGGGAGTATCCTACATGACACACTGTACTCACTATCAGTAAGATGCCAGCTTCAGCCAGTGGAAAGTTGAAGACTGAAACTGTAGTTGTTGGAGAGACCTGACAGCAGTCTTTGTTTAGTGACCCATTTCAGGCCAACCATCCCATTATGCCTCAGAATATTAAAACTGGACTGTAAATTTCTGGAGTGTATGAAGAGCATAAGTCCTGGTTTTCCAAAGGACCTTGGGCCACATGCAGTTTACTTATTTTTATGACCACATTCAGGCATTAAGTTAATTGATATGAACATATGAAGCCCTAGACATTCAGCTAAAAGGTGATTGAAGGTTCTCAATGCATAGTTTTTTTAATTTTATTTTTGCTTACTGCGGCTCTTAGGTAGTCTAGGCACAAAACTTACTTTGCCAAAGAAGCGACTAGATTGTTTACTCAATCTATTCTCTTTCATATAGTCTTCAGTCAAACAGAATCTGAAATTCATGTGATTATTGAATTATTTAATAACATACTCCTATTAAGGCTAATGTGACACGTAGAAGTAATGCAATATCAAACCTGTCATGCATTTAAAAATCACTTCAGAAATTCTTTACTGTGGTGGTTTTTTTTCCAGAAGCTTCAGGTGGGGGGGAGATTGCAGGTGAGTTTATCTCCTGTGGTTAAAAGACACAGATTGTCTTGCTCCACAGCATGTCCCCATGGCCCTGGAGCAATATTTTGTTCTCTGTGGAGTCTGAAAGTCTTGATAGAACCAGCATTAATTGGATGATATAAAGAGAAGGATTAGGTAACAAGAAAGCTTGAAATCCCTGTGGCTTGAAAACTCTTCTTGTGCATATTTAGACAATACAGTAATCCTAGACACTGCTTAGGAGCAAATAAAACAGGATGGTACATTATAAACACTTGCATAAATCCATTTTTCCTGCATTTTTAGGGGAATCTACTGAAAGACAAACATATAGTGGGAAAGCAGAGGAGGAATTCTATTTGTGTAAGAGTTAAACCCAACCAAATAGTTTATGATTTTTTATTATTTATCTTCTCTCATTATAGTTTCCTGAGAGCTGTTTGAAGATAAGAAAACTGTGTCTCCTACTGTAGGGCAGGGAACACATTGTTGGTACTCAATAACTGGTAACTAATAATAGTGATAGACAATTAAATCTTCAACCAGGTACATATGCTAACCAGTAAACATTAAGGTGCCAGGCAGCTGACAGATGCCCTTACACATAGCAAGTGAAAATACCTGCTCTCTGGGCATTTTTTCTCCATTCATTTGCTAGCAAGTGTCGCTGCACACTGGTTTTGTTGGGAAGAACCAGACATGGAGTGGCAGGGTACAGGCTTGCCATTGGCATCATTGGCAATGAATACCAAGAGAGAGTAGCTCAGGGATTCCAAGAACCTCTTGCAGCTGAAACCAATATCAGTGTGAGGCTAAAAATGCCTGGAATGAGAAGGTTATCCTTTGACAAAACATTTTCATGTCAGTCCTTGTTTTAAGCCATTGCAAAAGCCCAGGCTAGGGCATTTAATCAATGAGTGACAAAGAGCTGGTGGGGAAGAAGTTTGCAATTCCTAGTATGATCTTTTAAGCAACCTGGTGTTTTCTAACAATGGAGAGGAAAAATCAGTTTCAAGGGTGTTTGCTGTATTTTAGTCACATAGCTCCAGCCTTTCTCACTGGCTGTAATATATGGATCTGACTTAGAAACAGAGAGATCTGAGGTGCAGGAAGAAGTTGAGTGGCCAGTTGAAAAAATCTGACATGCATTAACAACTGTGCTTTCTCATGACTGCATAAAAGCAGGAGGACTTCAATAGAAAATTATATATTAATTGCTCTCCTTTTTGATTTGCACAATTTTCAAATCTTATTTAGACCTGGATGACCAACTTTGTTGACTGGATGTGTAACATGATGGGGCAGGATGTCCTATGTGCACTCTACTATGTCTCCAGTGCTCCTCTGAAATATCAGACCCTGCCATCAATGCACCTTAGCTATTTTACCTCATGGGATTTAATGCATAGGGATGGAGTTCCTAACCGCATTCCCCTATCTGCATCCAAGAAGTACTCAGGAAAGAGGGAGAGCCAAGAACAGGCTGCTGTAGCTGTCAAAGCAATTTGGCAAGATAAGAGCACCTGTCTCACACAGTAATACTGCCAAGGGATCCCAGCAGAGATTGATATCCCTTGGACTAAGCACCATACAAGTCTGTGAGGAGAAGGAGACCCTGTATCCAAGAGTTTTAAATGTAATTGAAAATAATAAAAAGTGGTTGGAAGAAGATAAAAAAACTTGACTTTCTGCAGCACACAGATGAGCTGCTCCATATAACATATTGCTGAAATGCACCAAAGCTTCATTTTAAATTTTCCACAATTTATACAGAATATCTCATTCTGCAGTTCTGTTCTGCTACACAGAGCAGAACTTTACTTTAGAAAAAAAAATTCATTTTGCTGTGAACTTCAGGTCTGAACTACAGCACAAAACAGGTCAGCAAACTAATCACAAATCTGGTTTTCAAAAATGAGGTAAACTGTAAGTTCTTCAGTCAAAAGGCATAAAAACCTTTGGCTTGCTCAAATTTTATTCCTAATATCTTTCTTTATAAGCATAAGCATAAAGATTTACTGTTCTCTCTTCTGTCCTAGGGTAAATCCAAGTGTCTTTACTGCAGTTATATCTGTTCTTCTGCTGCCCTTCTGAAATGCAGGAACAGAATAATTGGGGTTTTTTACTTATTTCAAGAACATTTTTGCTTGGCCTAGAACATGGTGACAATCATAACAAAACTCATTAAGCAATATCAGAAGGATGCTTATAGAATTGCACCCTAACAAAAGTCTCTCTGGAAAAAAGTGACATTTATAGCCAAAAAAAAATTTCAAGAGAAAGGCAAGATACTCTAAAGAGTATCTCGTAGGGAGACAATAAGCTCCTGCCAGTGTCAAACCTGTCCTTTCTAAAGACCATAGGAAGCATATAAAGAGAAGGAGGGAGAGGCTTCATGTTCAAGAAGTGTGCAGATGGTCACTGTATGTTTCAGATAGAAGTCATCTTGTGACTCTGTCCTACCAAGTCCCCCTGAAAAAAAGGCAACCATAAATATAGCTCATGTTAGAAGTGTCTTAACATCACAAGCTTCTCAGCTTCTCAGTAACAAAATCAGATCCCAAAAAAACCCAGACATTCATTCTGGTGTCTCCTACTCTGCATTTCTGGGCCTATCTGGCACACTCACAAACTGAAATGTTGTCCAGGAGAAATTATTTACAGGGAGTCCTAATCTCTAAATCTAAACCGGGATTTCTGCTCTCCCTGAGCAGAGACAGCTCAAAACCTAATACCAAGTCTGTCAGAATTCCTTTTGACAGTGATGCAACCACCAGATGGTGGCATTACCACTACGTAAGATACTATGGTAGTATTTGAATTGGCATATAATTAATGTGATTCACATCACTTGTAGCATGTATGTAAATTTTGCTGTAAAAGGCAGTGGTGTTTTAAAAGGATCTATAACTATAAACCAAAGAACAACAGTCTTGCAGGACAGGCTCAAATTGTTTACCCATTGTTTCCACAATACCTAGCAATACTAGGAAGTCAGAAATTGTGAATTAGGGAAAACTGGTTCTAAGAACCAGCAACGACAGGCAGAGAGGAGCATTTTTGTCCTGAGATACCTGATAACACCTGGGTCATGTCCCTACTCCTGTAGATGTCTCTCTCTTCATCAGTAATGAGTTTACATCCAGCTTAGGAAGAACTGGTACTTGGTACACAAGAATTATGGCTCAGCAGTGGGGACAAGGGGGAAACTCTGTATGTATATATCTACGGTTGCTTTCTTTTCCTTTCGCAAAGAAACTTGTTGCTGACAGAGGAGAGCAGTTGGCTACTGCTCCCTCTACAGTCTTCTGCAAACTGCCACGGGCTTCTCCTTAAAAAATAATGTTATCCAACTAATTTCAAGCTAATTTCTTACATTCGTCTTATACATTACCAGGGGCTCAAAAAGCTGTAGCCAGCAGTAACAATGTGAAGTAGCATTGTTCACCTAGACATTTTTTGAAGCTGAAACTCCTTTCCATATGACATCCAGGAAACAGTACTTCTGTCTTTCTAAATTTTTATTATTTTCCGTTGTAACTCCTAAAGTGGTTTTGGGAACTTTAGGCTAGAAGAGTCCTCCTGGGTCATCAAGTGCGTTGGTGACCAGTATCCTACTGTCAACAGCTGACACTTCTTGCCCCTACAATTTCTCTACTGGCAAGCCATTACAGGATGTTAGACCTCTAATGCTTAGCAGTTTTCCTGTGTTTTTCAGACTAAATTTGTTCATGTCCAATTTACACCCATTTGTTCTTGTGCTTATGCGCTTATGTTAATGTCTGAGTTATCAATGACTCAATTCTCCTTCCTCCTAGATCGTTCCATGGGATGATGCAATTCCGTCTCAATACAAAATATAAATTGGCAGTTATTTACGTGAAGTGAATCCCAGATCTCTAAGAATTCCTAGAGACCAATTTTTATTGCTCTCTCTCATTGTTTCTACCCTGCCACCTCTTTTCCTCATGCATGCATTTACTCAGAAATACACACTCTGCACACAGTAATAGGGAAGGAGTATTTTGCAGCTTTCAGTTCCCTATACCTCTACCCCAGCATAGCTGCACAATCAGAACTCTCTAATTCGAACAGAGTTAAGACAGAAAAAAGAGCTGGTTTACTTCCACCATTTTCCCACTGGTGCGGAGTGCCTTTCCACAGTTTTGCTATTGTAGTCTGTGATTGCATGAGAAACCTTTTGCCAATAGAGTACACCAGTACTCTTGTATCAGCAAAGAACTTCTTGTGTAAATACAACCTTGTTCAACATCCTGGCAACCCTGGCACAGAATGAATAGAGCAAACAACCTGCTTCCTCATCCCTGAAAATGGATCTGAGCACATTAGCTGCTGCTGTTGGGCAGCTGGAACAGACCTTTCTTGCCTGGTACTTCCTGTGTCATTAGTAGGTGATTTCAAACCTGGAACTTTGAAAGAATACACAATTAACAATGAATATTTTAGTGCAATTTGACTGAGAACCCATCAACATTGTTTCTGCTAATTAGTTGTTGTTATTGTGCTGTTTCTCCAATATCTGCTTCTCTGTTAGTCTTGCACTCTAGAAGACAGTGTAAACAAGCACTTGGAGCTGAACCTGAAGTTTACCCACCTGGCATTGGAACGGTGTGTGCAGCAGAGAGAGAGAGACAAATAGAACTTTCCTGAAAACCTCTGTGGAACGAGAAAAGCTGTGGAAATCTTGGGGAGAATAGGGGTAAACAGCATCCAGTGTCCTTTATTAAAATACCATGGAAATTCGAATAGAGAAAATTACTCCCCTAAGATTGGAAATCGTAAATGCAGGTATTACTTCTCTGGTTTAGCAAAACTATTCCTTCTCTTTGAGAGCTTTTACTGACTCGCAGGAAATGGCTCTGTAAAGTGCAGTTGCCAAACTGTGCAGGACCTTTTATGTGTAACAGGGGCAAGTCCAGTCTCTGCTTCTTCATCTCAAGTGAACTAACTATGGATACAAGAAGCAAATATACCCAGGGGGACTAACCAGCTAACAGCAGACTTCCTTTGTAGATTTTATTTTGTGTTTTGTACTGCAACAAATGAAGGCACACCCCTCAGAACCTGATGAATGCTATTGTATGTTCTCGTATAAGAGCAGAACTCAGGTAAAACTAAAAAGATTCCTCCAGGCATGTTACAGTGCACTCTGACTGCAGAATGCATTGGATTATTAGAACAAGATAAAAATTTCTTCTCCTTCTTCAGCCAATGCAGAAGAGAAAAATGCTTTCAGGACTCTCAAGAAAATTAAAACCTAACCCTTCTGGAGTTAATACATTTGTTGCAGTGTAGCCCTTATTTTACTTTAAAACTGGCAAAATGTCACAACGGCATGTTAGGTCATTACTCTCAAGAACTATTCCAGTCACACTGGGTTTAAGTCTGCACTTCAGATTAGCACTTTCCCTTCCTCTATCTCTTCTCACAGACATGAGACATATTCCCTACCTCAAATTATAAAGGACATTCAGGCTTTATAACAATGTTGAAGCCATCTGTCTATATCTTTTATGTTTTGCCTCTTGACCCAGAAAACCTCTGTATACAAAAAAGGGCCTGTTTTGCATCACTTACTCTGATGAAACAGTAAAATGATACATGAGCACCATTCAAGGTACAGGAAGTCATCTCATTGTCTTTAGTGGGCTAGGATTTCTTTTTAAAAGTTTTAGCTTTGGAAGTTATCTAATCTTCTCCATTTTATTATAATGATACTTGAAATGAAATGTTCATTATGTCCCTATTTGCAAACAAAATATAGTCAGAACTGTCTCCTTAATTTTGCTGCAGCCTGAGACATAAAGTATTTAACGCACAGGAAGTTCCATCTGAACATAAGAAAGAACTGTACTGTGGAGAGCATAGTCTGCCCAGAGAGGATGCTAAGTCTCCTTTTCTGGAGATATTTAAAACCTGACTGGATGTGATCCTGTGCAACCTGCTCCAGTTGAACCTGCTTTGGGGAGCAAAAACCTACCTTTAAAAATTGTCTTTGAACTCATTAAACAATAAAAATGCTCTTAGAACTTAACAAGATAATCAACCTGTGATGGCAACTAGATAAATCTCATGAAAATATAGAATTTATTGAATTGTTAACTTAGAAGTACCAGTATTTTAGAATATAATTACTATAGACACATTTACTGACAAACCTGAGAAATATCTCTCAAAGACAAAGAACTACAATCTGTAGCCAAACATTAAAGTCCCTCTTTTCAGATGAACCTGTACTAAGTGATTGGTTAGCTAAAGCTGGAAGAAAATACGGCTTTCTTTACTGCTGAATGTGAAAGTAGAAAACCCCAGGCAACTGCATTATTTAAGAACACAGAGGTAGTACAGATCAAGAAATCACAGAATTACTCAGTAGACATCTTGGTAGGGAGAGAGGAGCATACTTTTACAGCAGCTTGAGGATTGTGTTCGGTTTGGGTCACAGAAATGGACAAATTGATCAGTAGGCAGCAGAGCAGGAGAGATGCTTAATGACTTGGTGGAACTTGGACACAGATAATCAAAACCCAAAAAGAAATTATGCTAACAGAAAACAGAAAAAAAAATGCATCTGGGTTTCAGCACATTATTTGCCCCCCTAGATCTGCATGTTTTCCATGTTAATAATACAAAAAATAATATATTGTTTAATCTCATGTAAAATATGTATGAGTAGTGGTTCAAGGAAAGGTGCCTAAGATCTGAGGCAGACATCACTGTTAGCAGGAGCGCAGAACATCAGAGCTTCCCTTCCTTGAAGACATATCCCTGAGATCCGGGTTATAGGAAGGAGCATTTCTGTTGTCTGCCTAAGTAAATGACAGCTGAAGATCAGGCAGGTGGGGTGGAGAGACACCTGCGAGGCAATGTGGCAAGGTTCCAGCTGAGAGGATAAATCCTTACCTAAGGTGATTAAGCAGAGTTCCATTTACTTCAGCAGAGCTATGACATTTTACACTTCTTTTGTGTTGTCTTCTTACCATCCACAGGAAGGCTGAGATTGCAACTACATTATGCCATGTTCAAGACACACAGACCTGCACATCTGCTATTACTCATTGTACACCTTCCTTTATAGTTCACTGGGATTTTAATTGTGTGCTTTCATTTCATGTTCATGAAGGGGCAAACGTATCTCTTTAATTCTATCTATTAGCATAGTCCTCTAATCCTACCCTTAAAATAGCAGAACAAAGGCAGCAAGAAAATCTGGTTTTTTTGAATGAATTCAGCATGTATTTTTTTAAAGGCAAAACACCAGACTGTCATTAACAGAGCAGTGAGTCACCCTATCAGCTGTACCCAGTTCTTATTTATTAATAAGAACTGCATTCACTGAAATTGAAACTGTGCTTTCCTTTAGTGGGCAAGTGCCTCTGAGGAAAACCTGGTAGGAGAACGTGATCCAGCTTTTGGGGATGTCATTCCTTTCTCCTCAGCTGTGAAATTTTATGAAATTTTTTTGTGTTCCTAGAAACGTAAAAGGCATGTAAGGTGTAACCAATACTCTCTGTTTTTAGTTGCTAGCAAAGAAGGTCTCTACCACAAAAAATTTCATACTAATGATATTTCTTCAGTCATTCCTGATATCACAGCATTTATTATCCTTCCTGTCATTGACAGTATTTTTTGTAGTGCAGCAGTTTCTCTGAAGAACACTATGCATGAACATATAGAATGAGAATATAAGGACAGTAAAAACATGAATGCAAAATTAGAAAACAGCATGCTAGCAAAGGGACAGTCTCACACACCTGATTACATTAATGAAAAGTCTTATTCCTACAGTAGTCCTATTGACCTCCTAGATATATTAATAAGAAAAACACAGTCTGACCTAGATTCTGAATTAAAATAAGATGATGGAACCCTGCTCTGTATTAGTTGCCTATCAGGGATAAAGGCTACCAAACAATCATACCAGTTCCCCAGAACCAGACTTTGGCTGTCCTATGCCGAAATTTTCACTAATACACGCTGTGTATCATAAGGATTTGGGATGTAATTTAACTGAAAAAAGTGACATAACAATAGTTTTGTGTCATTGTCTACTGCTCCTTTTGATATCTGCTTGCTTGCTTCAGAAAGCAAAATCCCATTAAGTTACTTACACAATTTAATATATTATGCAAAAACTAAGTCAAAACCATGCACTTAATAATGTATTTGGAAAATGTGTTTTGGTTTGGTTTTCTCCACTTCATTACAACTAATTCAAAATTAGATACAAATTTAGCTGGAACGTTAAGGAGTTCACTTACATTTGTAATTGTTATTAAACCTAATGTTACCTTCAGCAATTGAAATTCAGTGGCATGCACAGAGCAAACACACAGAAAAAAAAAAAGCTTCTGCAGCATGGTAACTACGGCCTCTTCAAAGAGTATAATTTTATTAGTAATTTTATTTTTGTAAGGCTCACCATTTTTGCACTTGAAAATGTCTAGGCTTTATCTGTTTGATGGCCAGTCCAAATGATTTACTTGAGATCTTGTGAAGTTATTTAAAATATCCAGCAGTTTCTGATTTCTACTCTTTGTGTATGCACTTCCTGTCATAAGATAATTTACTGGCTTCCAGGTGCTGTATCGATTCCTTGAAACAGCAGACAGGCAGGAAAACCTAGGGTAGTTAGAAGATTACTTTAATCAAAGATGGGACACTTACTTGGCAAATGACTCCCTTAGTGCTTACTATTCTTTTCTCACTCTGAGTTTGCCATGGCAAAGGAATGTCACCATAGTTGTTAGAGATGGAAAGTCACATTAGAATCTTATTTTAGCATAGAATTAATCTTGCGTGTTGACTTATAGAGTTTCAGTCAGTCTTATGAACATCTTGACTGACAGCACCTGCATATTTTCTGTAGGAAAGTACTCCACCATCTGATATATTCCCTTTATTAGAAAAGTTACCTTTGTTCATTTACTCCATGTAAAATTTACTCGTCCCCTCTATATAACAAGACCATGTAGGAGGGCTTTAAAAGTTTAGGATTCTCTTTATGGTCTGAATTATATGGAAAACTCAGGTTCCTCTAGGGTTTTTTTCAAAAGAGCCCCTCAACACTGAAATTTCCTTTGTTTATAGACAGCTAATACTCCACATGTAATCACACACAAACCCTGATCAGATGTACTAAAGCCTAGCCACCTGGATACTTTTACTGCATGCATCCATAAATGGATGCTTCTTCTGAGAAATCATAGATTCCATTTTCAGAACTGCAAGCTACCAACACCACAGTCATAAAGGTAAGGACTCAGCACCTGTGTAAGCCAGATCTTTGTTATACCTGTGGCTGTATGTTCCTAACCTGAAGCAGGGAATATGTATAGATGTATTTGGAAATGCAGACTTTCTTCTCTTGTGCTAGCAATAAAATTGCTTTGGCAGCCATATCTTCCTCCATCATCTGTGATGTTCTCATCAACATTACCCCTAATTCCTTTTGGATTTGTGGCACAGACAATTGGGAATTCAGTGCAACAGTCAATTTTCAATAGCAACCAAAAAAGAATCACTTCAAGCCAAATGGTCCCCCAGGTATATATACTCAAATCCCTCTAATAGCCCTCTAAGACTAAAGGAAATATTTCAAGTGACAGAACGAGGGAAGCATTCATGCTGTGTCCCCAGCAGTCATCATTTGAGACCTAGAAGTTGCAAGGTATATTTTTCTGCTTCAGAACAATTCTTACAAATGTTTCGTCATAATCAAAATGGCAGAAGAACTTGAAGATGAGATTCACATTAGGATCTCCATGTTTTATTTCTAGTTCACTCTCTCTTAACATATTTATTACATTTTGCAAGATCTTACGTCACTTGTGACTGCAAGCCAAGATGTGATGTGACTAACAGAGAAGGGAAATCATACATAATGAGATGCAGCTAAGTATAAATACCCATCTTACTTCAAACAAAAAAGAAGAGTGGAAAAAAGAGGAAAGAAATCCTCTGGGACATATATTTTTAGATAGATTCATGAAAAAGTCCTTTTTGGAATGGTTTTGATTACTCATTTTAGTCTTTCAGAGCTTCAAGTACATTGTTACAAGCTGTCTCCATCTGTCAAATCTCTCTTCAGTGATGCAGAAATCTATGTAGAGAGAGGAAAGAAAAACCAGATTTTCCTTAAAAAGCTCTGAAAGAAAAAAATAAGGTGTTTGGTGTTTGGTTTGTTTTGTATTGTTTCGGTCCTGTTAGTGCTCTGGGAGTTTTGTTTGGCTGGGTTTTTTTCTTTTTCTTTTTGGACAGCTACTGGTAGTACAGTTAAATTTTTCTGTATCGAGACCAAGAAAGAGAAATGTAGCTAGAAAAGCATTGCATTATAGGCAAATCACCTCCTCTGTATTTGTGTGCCCTACTTAAATAGCTCATGTTTACTAAAATACAGTAGCCTTGGATTTATTGCAAAATGGAAAACTGCTTGAAATATGAAGGCGGAGGTAACTACTGGATCATTTGAGGTTACAGAAGATAAATGTGTGAAATGTTTACATACGTAGGTCCTGTGTCTTTGACTAGATTTTCTTAAAAATAGGATCAGTAAAGTAGAAAATTAGAAATAGAAATACTTTTCCAAGCTGTTGACACTGTCGAAGGCAGAAAGGCCCTGCAGAGAGACTTTGACAAATTAGAGGACTGGGCAATCACCCACCATATGAAGTTCAACAAGGGGATTCTGCAGCTAGGATGGGGTAACCCTGGATATATGGACAGACTGGGGAATGAGATGCTGGAAAGCAGTGCCACAGAAAGGAACCTGGGGGTCCTGACTGATGGCAAGTTGCATTTGAGTCAGCAGTGCCCTGGCAGCTGGGAGGGCCAACCTTGTCCTGGGGGGCATCAGGCAAAACATCGCCAGCCGGTCAAGGGAGGGGATTGTCCTGCTCTGCTCTGCACACTCAGCTTGAATATTGTGTGCAGTTTTGGGCACTGCAATATAATAAAGATATTAAGCTATTAGACTGTGTCCACAGGAGGGCAATAGAGATGGTGAAGGGCCTTGAGAGGAAGCCATGTGAGGAGTGGCTGAGGTCACTTGGCTTGTTCAGCCTGGGGAAGAAGAGACTGAGGGGAGACCTCTTTGCAGTCTACAACTTCCTCTTTAGGGGAAGAAAAAGGGCAGACACCAATCTCTTCTCTGTGGTGACCGGTGACAAGACCCTAGGGAATTGCCTGAAGTTGTGTCAGGGGAGGTTCAGGCTGGATATTAAGAAAAGGTTCTTCACCCAGAGAGTGGTTGGGCATTGGAACAGGCACCCCAGGGAAGTGTTCACAGCACCAAGTCTGACAGAGTTCAAGAAGAATTTGGATGATGCTCTCAGGCGCAGGGTGTGACTCTTTGGGATGGTCCTGTGCAGAGTTAAGATTTGGCCTAAATGATCCTGCAGGTGTCTTCCAATTCAGCATATTCTATGAATTTTCTGGTACTATCTACTTTCAGGCCTTCTATCCTGATATTGATTTCTGACAATGTGTGTATGCAAGAGGTATATGCACGTCTCTGCATGAGTCAATTGATAACAGAAAGGAATTCCAGCAGTTGTGGAAACCCTGACTCCCTCCCCCCATGCCTATCCACTGGCTGCTGAATATATTTGCAGATTGCTGTTATATCTCACAGAATAAGAAAATAAGCTCTAAAAGCAAAAAAACAATCAAACACCCCTGTTAAGGCACTGCTAAGAAGTGTTTTTGCATTCTTTGATTAGCATCCACAAAATAAGTAGAAAAACAGCCTCTAAAAATAAGTGGATGAGGTCACGTTAAGAAGTGTTTAACTTGAATCTGAAAATGGGAAGCATCCAGTACCATATACTGATACTCTCCCCTTACTATTTAACAAACCAAGGTTGTCACTGCTGCCTACTGCTGGGTATCTCCTTTTCCTTTTCCTTTTCCTTTTCCTTTTCCTTTTCCTTTTCCTTTTCCTTTTCCTTCTCCTTCTCCTTCTCCTTCTCCTTCT
>NW_016690189.1:5946483-6073074 GCF_001604755.1 Lepidothrix coronata
TTCTCCTTCTCCTTCTCCTTCTCCTTCTCCTTCTCCTTCTCCTTCTCCTTCTCCTTCTCTTTCTCTTTCTCCTTTTGTCTTTGAGGTCTCTCACTAGTCTTACATTCTGCATTGCCCTGTCTGAACAATGACTTCAAGAAATGTAATCAGTTATTCCTGATCCATTCAGCAATTTTGTAATAACTTCTCTGCTCCAGGACTGTCTCTGTAGACAATTTTTCTGACCACATAAAATTCAGTGTATTTTTTACTGAGAGCATCTATTCATTCCAAGAAAATAGTATGAATATCAATGGAGAAAACAATGTGAATATCAAGGGATGAAATCTAGGCAGTTCTAACAAGAAAGAATGCCAAATTCTTTCTATTAAGACATGGTCTTCTAGGTGATGTAGTGCTCCTCAACATCCACTGAAATCTGATATTCAGCAAACAGGAAGGTTTCTAAATGATAAATTACAGGGGAAAAAAAAACAGACAGGATGTCAAATTCTGAAAGAGAAGCAATTTGTATTTATTTATTATCAAGATTTTTCATATATCAAAATTAATATCAATTTGCTCTAACTTCCTCCATCTCAATAAATAGCTTTGGAAATGCTGCAATTCTTCAGCTGCATTTAAAACATTTGATAAGCGGTCTTTTTTTGTATACTGATATACAATATATGCATCTGAATTGTTTCTTTAACACAAATCAGAAGTGAAGGAATCAAATAAGTCTCTGGTATAATTGCAAGGCTTCCAAGTGAGCTACACTAAGATGAATTTGACTTGGTGCTTTATATTTAGCCTGGAAACAACCAGCCCGGGCATCTTGACAGACCCAGCACACGTGCAAACACTACAGCTGCCACCGTGATGCAGATGCTAATAATTCAGTGGCTTTGTACCCTGTGATTATGCATGTGCTGTGTAGTTGTTCAGATTAAAGAGTTAAACAAAGTGCTTCTCCCTCCCCTCTTGGCGGAAGATAATTCAAACCCATCTGATATTCACAGACAGTTGGACAGCAGCTGAGGTTTCATTAGGAATCCCACGTATGGCCAGAAGCAACATACACCTCGGTGTTTCCGGGAGCCACAGGCAGCCACAGCAGATGGTAGAAATCATCATCCCCAGACAGTCATCAGGGGAACTTCAGGCCACATGCTTGAATTTTTCTCAATGAACTGCATAGAAGGCAGGCATTTGATCCATGTGATGGCAGCTGCCGGGTCCTGGGGGAGTGGGACGCAGTGGAGTGAAGGGAGGTTCTTGCAGGTTATTAACAGGTCACAGTGTGACATTAGCAGTCCGGAAATATCACCTCTCCCAGGGGGCTAAAACAAAAGCAAAGGAAAGGTTCCTCATAATTCAAACACAGTTCAGTGCTTACAGATTACGGCACATAATCTGCTTGGCAACAGCACAGTGCACAGAGACACTGTGCTATCTGACTTCCCTCTTCTAGCTGTTTCCACTAGAAATGTCAGAAGAAATCCCTGATGCAGTAAATGTCGTATGCAAATCTCGAGAGAGGAAGAGCACAGCTTCCCTGCAATTTTCAGAATGAAACCTGGAGGCAAGGCTGATGGTAACAGCTCATCTCCCTCATTCAGATGTCCCCAACCTTTTTGTTTCATCTGTGAATGCTAGACACAGCTTTGCTCATTGATCATCACTGTCTGTCTGAATCACCCAGTCCCCTCTATGAGCAGTGAGACTTGCTACAACTGTCTGCCTCATTAGAGGGAAAATTTCCTTGGTGACATTTTAGAGGAAACAAGGCATTTGGAGAAATAATCTTAAAACATTGCATTTGATAAGGTGGATGGGTTTAAAAATCATTTCCCCAGCCTTACAACTGCCTACCTTTTTGGTCTCACCACAGCCCTCCCATACATAACCATCCATGCATGCCAGTCTGCAGATGGAAAGTTTCCAAACACCAGATCTGCTTTAAACCTTCTCTGTCCAGTGCTGACAGGTCAGGGCCGTGGTGCTCAGCCAAGTGCTCCAGAATTACATCCTGAGGAGCACAGTAATATTAATATATATACATGTGGGCTTCTGTGTACAGAAATAAGTGGGTCAGAGTGTGTGCATACACTCAGTGCATTTGTAAATACAAATGAAATTACTTCATTCCTAGAAACTACTTCCTTTTCCATTGCTTACACATTCTAGTTGTAAAATGGAGTTTATCAGGGTCTGATACAGACAGATTTTTCAACTAAATATGCTTTAAGATTCTTGTTATGTTGAGTTCTTCACCAGCCACCTTTCTCAGCTGAAAAACTTTGTTAGCTTCCTCCTTTGCAGGACTTTCTAATTTTGAGGGCCTTCTTTGTTTCCTGTCTTGCACAGTAGACAGCCCCCAGTCACACTTCTAGTCTTCTTTCTTTTCTGCTGTGCTGGATACTGCATTTCCCACTTTCTTGCTTGCCTATTCCATCCTGGTGGCACCTGGCCAAGTGGAACTCAGCTGATGCTTCTCAGCTTCTCCAACAAAATTCAGTGCTCACTGGACTGTTACTTAGGATAATAAATCCTAAATCCTGTCCTAAGGATCCTTTCTATTCTTTGTGTTATACAAGGAAACCATGAGTGTGGACTGTGCAGTGTCTGATATACTGGAATTTTCCAGTAGCCATTGCACGTGAGCTTCATAATTGCCTGGCCAAGCAGCCGAAACCTGGATTTTCCATGCATACATGGACCATTTGTTCAAGACTTCCAGGAGCCAGGAACACTTGCTAAGGAGTGACAGAACTGAAGCTGTACTTGGTACTGCAAATTGATTACAGCACTCAGCAGCCTATTAAACCCCTTTGGCAGCATTTACTCGTGCCTGCAATATGGGGTGAAAACCTGGAACCTGAAATTACTTTAACACTCTGTTACAGTTTATCTAGCCCAAATGAGCAAGGCTGTGGATCTGCTCAGGTTGTCAGTCCTGAGAAGTGAGGTAGAAGTGAGAAGAAGAAGTCTATTCAGCAGTTGGGTGAATTTGACAGATATCCCAGGAGATCCCTCTTGAGCTGCAGCATCTTCTGGAAATGGGCAGTGTCCCAAAATATTTTCTAGAAATGACTGAGGGCAATTTAAAAAACAGGCACGTGGGGCATAAAGTTTGGGATACTGGATAGCTCTACACTGAGCTGGTGCCTAAGACATGCCTGAGTGATTTCAGGCAGGACCCTGCGTCACAGTGCATTGGAAGTACGGCTTTCCTGGCCATTACCAAAAAGGCAAGGTTTGCGGAGAAAGGTGAATTCTTTCATAGAGGAACCGTCAGAACTGGAAAAAATGAGCAATGTTTCATGCTCATAGGATGCTCTTCAGGCCTGATGCCAAAGCAGGAACTTCATGTGTGGGCACTGTTAACAGCGGTTCTTAATTTTCAAAACCAGTTAAGGTTTGTCAGACTGGAAATGATGATGCATTACATCCTTGTGCCAAAGTCTCACACTTGACATCTTTTCAAAACTTGATATTGTCTGTTTGTGTATAAAAGATCTCAGCTCATATAGACTTGAGCTTTTGCTGACTTGTCATATTTTATGTACTATTCTCCTACTGGCACTTTTTTACAAGAATATGTGGTTATAACAGTAAAGACTCTTGTCAAGACAGTGAATTTATAGAAAGGCAAGTGAGAGGTGTGGGGTTTTTTTCTGAGGCTGCAAGAAGAACCATCTCCATTGCCCTCCTTTGGACACTCAAATAACTTAATATCTTTGTTATATTGTGGTGCCCAAAACTGCCACAATATTCAAGATGAGGCTGCACCAGTGCAGAGCAGAGTGGGACAATCTTCTCCCTTGACTGGCTGGTGATCCTTTGCCTGATGCCCCCCAGTACACGGTTGTGCCTCCTAGCTGCCAGGGCACTGCTGACTCATATTCAACCTTCTACCTATCAAGACACCCAAGTCCCTTTCCTCAAAGCATTGCCAACCAGTTGAGGGAGGAGATTGTCCCACTCTGCTCTGTGCTGGTGCAGCCTCACTTTGAATATTGTGTGCAGTTTTGGGCACCAAAATATAAAAAAAAGACATTGAGTTATTAGAGATGTATCAAGGGCAATGAGGATGGTGAAGGGTCGGAGAGGAAGCCGTATGAGGAGCGGCTGAGGTCACATGGTCTGTTTAACCCGGAGAAGAGGAGACTGAGGGGAAACTTCATTGCAGTCTATAACTTCCTTGTGAGAGGAAGAGGAGGAGCAGGTACTGATCCATTCTCTGTGGTGACCAGTGACAGGACCCAAGGGAATGGCAGAAGTTGTGTCAGGGGAGGTTTAGGTTGGATATTAAGAAAACGTTCTTCACCCAGAGGGTGGATGGGCACTGGAACAGATTCCCCAGGGTAGTGGCATGAAATTAGCACTTGTGAAAGAAGTCAAGTTGACAGTTACCCATGAACTCCTTATTCAACCACAGACAAATGCAGACCTACTGGGACCCTTCTACCCTTTAGTGCCATTCAATGCTGCATGTATTGTCCAGACCAAAGTCTCCAGTGACCATCTCACACTGCATTTCCCTTGGTCCAGCTCCATCAATTTTGTAGCGGTGTCTGCTCTGGCCCAGGTAAACCCAGAGTTTTCCATGCTGTCCCACAAACACAACAATTATCCAGTTATTTCAGACACAGTACATCAAATCCTATAGCCTGTCTAAGAGTAATCACCACTAAAAGTCTCAGAGGTGTGTGCTAAACCAAAAGATATATAATACCAAACATTTAGGCATGTATCTAGTAATTTTGACATAAAGAGGATTTTTTTATGTTTATCCCTAAATTTGCATTGACTGCATTCCTTGAAATCTTTTTTTGTAAGCTAGGGTGCCTAAAGGTATACTGACCATTACCAATTTATTCTCATTTAACATCTTCAGTGAAGTGAATTTTCACAGATTGGAGTTTTTTACTGCTGTATCTCTATACTAGTTGCTAAAATTGGTAAACTATACTAAACTTGCTACATTCAATGTTACTGTTCTCGTACTCTGTGAATAGGAAAGCTATCTGTACTTGAGGTCATTCAATCAATGACCTTGATTTTTTATTCTATCAACATGTATCCTTTACCTTCCTAAAATATTTCTGGTTTTTACATGGAAAGCCTTTAAATGGAATCCTCATTTTATGAAAGGATTTCTGAAGTCAAAAATATTTCATGTTGTTCCTTTTTAGATTTGAAGTTTTGCTTTAGAAACAAGGACAAAAGAAATCTACACTTTTTTCAAGAGGAGATTGCACCCTTGATTTTTACAAGGCGTGAAGATGTACACTTGTAACATCTATTTTCATTCTCTGATTCAAACTGACAGCTCAGTTACAAGTCCATTCATTTCCTGCAGGTGATAGAGGCAGTACTGGTGAACGATGTATCAGTGGGAATCAGACAAGGCTGTTCAGCAAATATTACCTTATGCCACACCTTCCAGACACAACAGCACAGAATCACAGAATATTTTGATTTGCAAGGGACCCACAAGGATCTTCAAGTCCAACTCTTCAGTGAATGGCCCGTATAGGAAATGAACCTACAGCCTTGACCAGACTCTAAACAACTGAGCTAATCTCAGGATCAACATATCTTTCCTACTAAAATAAGTCAAATTTCCAAGTTCTATTCTGCGGGGAGCTCATACACAATCAGTAAATGCAAGGGTAAAAAACTTTGTAAATAATACCCACATGAGGTACTGAGATACACAAAGTGGTAAGAAAAATCATAGTAACAAGGCTGAGATGTTGAATCACAGCAAAATAAGTCATCACATACCATATATTAAGGTAATAATCTGTGCCAGTCCTATGGCATTAGCACACTACAAACATTCTGAAGCAGAGTCAAGATCAGTACGTTCCCTTTGGCTCACTGTGGAGTAAAAGGACATGGCTTCACCAAAAATATATGGGCTCATTTGCAGACAAAGCAGGGAGGTTATTACAGCTTCTGGCAAGGCAATGAAATATGCAAGGCCAAGAAGGAGCAAATTAGATCACAGCAGAAAATGAAACTATCTCAGAGCAAGCTTCTGATATTTTCCTACGCTGGCACAGTAATACAACAAATCCTCGAGGTGTCAGAAAGAAACAGGTTCAAAAAGGTGACGGGAGGATACTGGAGGTGGAGCATTAATTCAGTGTGATCAGTCACTCAGTCCCTGAGTTATTGATTGCCAAACATAACCCTGCACCTTGAGAGAATATGAGCACACATAGATTTTAGAAAAGCAAAGGTACATTAAAAGCATGCATGAGAAAGGCAAACACTGAGAAAATAGAAGGACCGAGAATGACAAACACAGAAAAGGAAGCAAAAGAAATAAAGGCACATATGCACAGAACAAGCAATGGACAGAGAGAAAGGTAAAGTCATAAGAATAAAGCAGTGATTAAAAGAAAGGTTATCCCATAAATCTTTCTGCAGTTTTTTCAGCCTTTGAGGAAGGGATTCAGTTGTAACAAGGGGAAGGGAAATCAAAATCTGCTTTAATTAATAGGTATACAAAATTTATAATTGTAAATCATAAACTTCTCTTTTTACATTGTCTTTCACAGCTGCCACAAAAAATCTGAAAATACAAATGACAAAGCATCTTCAAGCAAAATAAAAACCTGGAAAACATACTTCTATTTTTTAGTGAACCTTGGATGGTTTACAGTGAAAATTCTGTAACCTTGTTTTATTATCACTGTATCAACTGTGCTAACTTTTTTTCCACATATGCAAATACTTATTCATTGGTGATTGACTGATGGGAGAGCAGGAGAAAAACTTTGAAGTCTTCTCTCAGATCAGGATTATGGGATTACAGTCAAGATTTAATACAGCAGGATTTCCCGTTACAAAAGTTTGCAGTTTGCACCAACACTTCTTGTAGGCATTGGAATACATTTCAGATAGCATAACCCAAAAGTCAAGGAAAAGCTGTTTCTGTATTTTCCTAACATGGTGTCAACCTGAGATATTAACAGTGTCTAAAGAAAAAATGGTGTTGCATTTCTGAAGGAACTCCCATACATAGATGTAGGTATTTTCTGTTATGAAAAACTGGCAATCTGAATTGGCCCAGCAAAATTCTAAGTCAGAACTCAAATTACCATCTTAAAAAATACTCCTGACAATAACAAATACATACAGTTGTTTTACTGCTTCTTTAAAAAGTATAACAAAGCACCAGGTGACCCTCTGTCCCACTGAACAGTTAGATTTGACAGGAAATTATTTTCCAGGGTCAGTGTTAACTGATTAAAGACCTCCTTCAAAATTTTCCTGGGATTATTTCTATGGACTTAGAAAGCTATAAATAGGAGCCCTGATTCTCCACCTCCTCACTCAGTGTTCACAGGAGGCTGCAGAGTCAATAGAAGAGGGAAAGACTTCCCCTGAAACAAAGGACTCATGCCAGTTATTAAAGGACTGCATTAGGAAAATCTTTACAAACTTTGGAAGACTTCATGAGTTTTAGCAAATAACAAAATACCAAAATGTACTATATGTCTTTTTCCAATAGCTATGAAACCTACCATAAATTATAGAAATGCTTCAAAATAAAATCAAGTGCCCTTCTTCTGGCCAATATGAAAGTCTTTGAGATAACAAACTATAATCAAATTGGGCTTGTGTGTTATATTGCAGATTTTTATTAACTCAGGATAGAGTGACTTCCTACTACACAACACCTTGTGATGCTAATTCTCCACAGGCGATGATACCACCAAGATCATCACAGTTGCTCTGAGTCTGCCTCTGGTGAGAAGTGGATGGAATGTCTCAGAACAGAACAAAAAAAAAAAAAAAAGGTGACTCTCCAAACTTGGAAACACTCCACTGCAGCAACAAAAACTACACTCAGTTGGAACCAAAATACACCTTTAGCCACAAACAGCAGTCTTTGAGCAGCCTGAATGACATATACCAAGGTAAGGAACATAACTTCAATGAGGTAGAAGTGAAACAAAGTGAAGTTAATCTCCAACAGAGAAGATTAAGGAAGAAATTTCCTAAGTTTTTGCAGAGAGCAGTGGAACTCCACTCCTTCAGGAGCTGCCATTGGCAGTCAGCTAGTGCTAAAATATTTTTACTTCCTTCCTTCCTTCCCTTCCTTCTTTCCTTCCTTCCTTCCGTGGGTGATGTAGACCATTTTAATTCTAAAATTCTAATTAGCATATGCTGTACAGCAGGTGTTCTAGCAAAATCATAGGCATCTGAAAAAAAGCTTAAAAGCCTTGGATTATCTTTTAACACCAGAACAGAAGACTTTAATCAGGTCTGCTGTGTCTGGCACATACTGAGAGTTAATTAGGTTTAGCAGTAGTAATCATAATGGAAATGCTTGTGTTTGTGGGGTTTGGTTTTTTCTATTTTACATCAGTAGCAAGATATGTGGAGAACTCAGTTTACTGTTTCAAGGTGACTTCTGTATTACCTTGGAGCTCGGAGGATTTATCTTCCTCTGGTCTATGCTGGTGGCTAAATTTCAGACTGTAAATGTCCGTGAATTTGCCTTTCAGATAAGTACTTAAATGCATGGATGCATCATAGCTGGAACAAGTTACCAGGTTAAATCTGAAACACAACACATATATTGCAGTAAATTAACATGCAAAGCACCCATTTTGCTTCGGGGAAAGCACATATTTTAAGTGGCCCCTAAGAAAGGACATACCTCAGTCAGTCTCGCCATAACAAACTCTTAGGTAGCCCAAAAGACCCTCTGTTCTGAGAAGTATGTTCTGTGTTTCTTTTTTCATTGCCAGTTGATACCTGACCCAGTCGAGAGACTCAAATCCTCTTGGCTTGCATAAGGATTGCAGAATTCTTCCCTCAGGTTGCGTGTTGTTGTCCTCACAAATCATTAAAGCTATTGATGATCCAAGGTGCTAACATAACTTCTTCACATTTCCAGTAAACCAGTTTGCAATGTATTACTATAGGAAGTATTTGAACTCAAGTCAAATAACTTCATTTTTTTTTCAGTTATTATCCTTCTGCACTCTAGAGTCACAACTTACCAACTTCCCTGTGGAAGTTGGTAAAATTTATTCATACTTCAGTACAGTAGCACCAAAAGCAACCAGCAAAACAAAAAGGACAAAAAACAAGCACAAGAGGCCAGAAAATAAGAATGCAGGGGGGCTGAGCAGAAGGAGCTAAGCTACTTCTGCACTAAGAACTGGCCTCCCAGAAGAGACATTGAGTACTTGCATGATTAGACCAATGAAAGTGATTTCACTTTGGAATGAATTTATGACCCACTTTCAAATCCCTGAAGAAAATAGGGATTTAAAATGAGAAAGCTGAAAAGCCACAATAGCAGCAATGCAAACGTCTGCTCTTTTTCTTAGTTTTCTATTAGTGTCATGGCCCTGCTGTTAAAAAAAAAAAAAACCTTTGTGTCAACAACATGCTGGAGGCAATGAAAGTTATCAATCAGTAATGTGAAGTGGATTTAAGCAGCTTAATAGAGGGCAAAATGCAATTGATTAATGGTTAGGGAAGTACTCACTGATGTGGAGGTTTCAAGGAATTACAATCTGATTAAAATTCCATTTCAGAAATGCAGGGATATAGGATGCTAATCAGTCTAAACCACAGATTATTAGTGCCAGCTATTTGTAACAGCTGGGACTATTGTGATAAAAACAAAACGTGACTCTTTTTTGGTGAGACGGGGATCATTTATTTATTTTGAGAACTGGAGCACATCAGAGTAAACAACACCCATGCATCAAGCTTGCTGGTCTCTGGCTGTCACTCAATACCTGAAAACCCAACAGTCTGTTGGTCAGCTTTGGTGAGAAAAGGAAAACCTGGATCTCTTCAGTCACCTGCAACACAATAAGGTTCTGTATGTTCAGCAGAGCCACCTCATGAGGCTCCAGAGGCCTCTACAAGCACTTCAGACTAGGGTGTTTTTGGAACAAACGTGGATTTAGAGGGCCTACCAGCTAAACAGGAGGCTGTAAGAGTGTTTCTTTTAGAGATGTTATGGTAAGATAAAATCACTCTCTATAGTCCTAAAAAATTTCCTTTTTTTTCCTCCTTATTTTAGGATGGACATCTATTTGGACTGGGAATTTAAAATGCAAGGAAATAATTAGTAGCTGAGATCTGATTCGTTACACTTATGTCCCCACAAAGCAGCAATCTCTTGGACTTGCTTGAGAAAGAAAGAATGATTTAAGGCAGTACTTCTCATCAGTTCCTAAATTAAGCAGACCATTACTGCACTGCAGGATTTATATCACGGCTTTAGTAGCCTCAAATTTGAGCTTTTCCAAACCCCATTTGTGCTGTTTCTGGAATGCAGAGTCTTGTGCTTTGTGTGTTTTCTTTCAGCTCTGCTATTGACAGTATTGGTTTGCGCTGGCATGACTTCTAGTTATGAGTACAAAGAGCTGTGACATTTCAGAAGAAGATGTGTAAAGTCATACTCCTTTCACTGGAGCCAAACATCTGTTATCAATTGAAGTAGTGAGCACTGATCCAAATTTGGAGTTATTCTGGCAAATTAAGTCTATTTCTAAAGATTTATGAGGACAATGTTTAAGTAGGGAGATTTGGTCTGGGTAAGAAACAGATATGTGAGTAACTCCTAATTGCCACGTATTTGATTTCTCAAACAAGAATGTCATTTGGGCTTGGAAAAAAAATATTTCTAAGCTATTTCTAAGTACATACATATAGCACTAAAATAGACAATGTTATTTATTTTTTATTGTTTATTTTTAACTTCTTTAAAAACAAACAGTTCCTTCAGCTTGATGGATACAAGTTCATGGGGTGGCGGTTGGGGGGGGAGAATACGAATCATACAAAAGAGAGAATTAAAAAAAACCCAAACAGACAAACAAATGAAAAAAAAGCCAAATTCCAGTTTTCATCCAGCGAAGATCGCTAGCATTCAGACCTCTATGGCCTAATTTAGGCAATTTTTCACTTCTGAAGCTGACCTCATACTATGAAGGAGAAAATACCTGGGGCAAAATGAACATCTGGTAGACTTGAAAAGATTGAATTTTCCTGACAAGCTTGTTGCTTTCCTGCCTAAAATAAAGAATATATCTAACATTCTAAATAGAGCTAAGAAATTGCTGTGAGAAGGTCAACAGTTCTCCAGATGTGCTGAGTTTTGCAGCTCACTTTTCCAGGTAAGAAACAGTCCTCTTATATGAGACAATTTACATTCATCTTAATGCCATGGGAAAGCTTCTGAATGGAGGTTACTCCTGATTTACATCTATGTCTCTGTCACTCACTGATACCCACAGGCATGTGCCTGACCTTAAAGACCTACTAGAAAGAAAAGTACATGGTAAAGGTATTTCATCAGTTAGGGTGAAAGTTGTGGTTTAGTATACATTATTCAATGACACTAGATGGCAGAGCAGCTGTTTAGAATTAGTTAAAATCGCATCTTCAGGAGTGGTTCACTGTTACTTTATTTTATGACATTACAGTTTGAAATGGTGTTGAGTAAGATATCTATGCTGCCTTTTCATTTTAATGAATTTCTTGATTGATGATTGAAGTCAAAAGTATAAGAGGATCAAAATAAATTTTATAATCTAGTTTAAGGGTGACAAAAGATTAAAAAAAAAAGGAACAGAAAGGAATGTCCATCAGCCATTTGACCACATCAGCTGAATCTCTGTTCCTTTGAAAAAGAGGATATAAAAGTCTGGGGTCTGAGAGAAGTTGTTGAATTGTGGAACTAGGAGATTTTGGACAACACCCTGAAAGAAAAGTTCAGAGCTTTGATGTCAGAAGTTTAGGATTAGAAAGGAAGAGTGCTGGGTCTGGGCTTCAAGAGATAGAGAGTAATTCCTCCTGCTCCCTGGGCCTGACTGAGACCATGCGCCCCAGCTGTGGGAGCCCACCGAGCCCAAGGGGATCCTTGTCTTGGATCTACTCACATGGACTACTGTGGACCTTTCACTGGAAGCACTTTCCCACCATCAGAACTGCCGGCATGTTGGTTTTCACCTCATGGTTTTCACCTCATGGTTACCATTTTGCAGGATAATTGCTTCTATACAAACCTGTATCAAGCCTAAGACACTTGTTCACCGTAGCCTCCGGAAGGGTGGACATGCTGTGGCTGTTTTCACCCTCCATATCCCATAGAATTATGATATGTGCAAACATGACCAATTGCTCACCCAGCATTGCCTAAAACTGTTCACCTGTAAACACAGAAATTTTACGAGTGTCCTTGTAGGGATGCAATTGTTATTAACCCTCATTGAATTTTGAGGAACACCCACACATCCTCTAAAATAATATAATTATTCTGAAAATATAAAAAATAAAATTATGGAAAGCAATAAAACCTTTCTTGTTACAGCACTTTTCACTCAAGGCTCTGTTTATAGCTTATAAAGAGGGAAATATACTATGCTGCCATCAGACACAATTCAGAAGCATTTGCAAGCATAAGATTTAAGAATTGCACCTTTATGTCACAGAAGAGAGAGATAAATGGTGAGCAAGAAAGCTTTTACAACACAGTATCATGAGATGAGAGCTGTCAGGGCCTTGCTTCTGATGTTTTTGGGTCAGCTGTAGCATGAGTCAGAATGCAAAGAAGAGAACAACTTGCAGAGGACATTTGCTGTCTTTTAACTCTGTGTGTAGGGTAAGGGCCATCATCTTTTCCCCTAGCAAGTGCTGTTTCCAGCAGAGAATCACAGAACCACAAAACAGTTTGGGTTGGAAGGGACCTTAAAGACCACATAGTTTCAACTTGCCTGCCATGGGTAGAGACGCCATTCACTAAATTGGGTTGCTCAAGGCCCCACCAACCTGGCCTTGAACACTGCCAGGGATGGGGCATCCATAGCTTCTGTGGGCAGCCTGTTCTGGTGTCTGACTACTCTCTGAGCAAAAAAATTTCTTCAAAACATCTAACCTAAATCCCTCCCCTTTCAGTTTAAAGCCATTCCCCCTTGTCCTACCACTATCTGCCCATGTAAAAAGTCACTCTCCCTCTTTTTTATAAGCCCTCTGAAGTACCAGAAGGCTGCAGTGAGGTCTCCCTGGAGATATAAGATATACTCTGCTGCCAGAACAGACTGTAGGCACACATCTGTAAACACAAGCTGTAAAGATCACTTTGCACCTCTGCAAACTGGATGAAGCTCACAAAGAGAGCTGAAAGAATGAATTAACCAATTCAAAGACGTGCCAGCATGGGAGTTGCTATGGAAGCAAAAGGAAATATTTTTAGATTGCTCTTGCATCACTTGTTCTCCCACACAGAAACTCCCATTTCCTCAAATTACCTTTAGTGAGGAGTGAAAGAGGAGCATCTCTTCACTTCATCATCCATTCTGCCTGTTTCTGAGTTGGTAGTGAGCCCATGTTGGACTTATATGGTAATCCCCCAAGAATCTGAAAGCTGGTAGAAGACAGAAAGATGTGCGTGGCTGCTATATAGAGAAGGCATAAAATATTTTGTAACATGAAATTCATGGCTGACTTCTGTGCATTCCTGTAACGAGCGTTCATTTGTTTCTTTCTTCTACAATTTCTGGAAGTGCAGCTTCCATAATATCAACTCATATACAGATCTACTGTGCAAGAAACAGAAAAGATGCCTTAGTTATATTATGTGCATTATGCAGAAGACATAAACAGGCACATGTTTCTGCATAACTGGATGATTCCCTAGCGAGTAATTAGCATTTTGGCAGAGCAGCTTGCAACTATTTCTGTTCTTCTGCCAGAGAAATTTTATGGGGAGGATCCTGGTTTTGGTTACTAAAAAACAATGTATTGCATAATATCTGAGTGTAGCTACAAGGTACACTTCAAGGTAGATAAAGTAGCAAACTTTGCTATTAACTGTCTACCAGTGACCTCCTCCCTCATATTCTCTTGCTAGTTTTAATGACAGTTTCAAGATAAAATGCAAACTGGAAAGAAAGAGAACTGCTAATGGATGGTCTTTCTGAAGTATTGCCCCAATCTTAAAAATCTATATTTTTAAGTAAACGTATTATTTTCCTTTCATGTTGTCACGCAATAAAATTAATTCCAAGCAGCATTAGGGAAAACATTCTTTGAGGACTGGCAGATATCTTACCCAGAGGAAAGGACTACTGTAATATCTACAAGGTTGTGGGGCTGTACAAAGACCTACATAGAGTTGCCAGGCTGAAGAAAAGGATTGCTTTCACAGAGCCTCTTCAGCAAGTCACAGGATGGTGAGGAGAGAGCCTAAGATATCCAATCCACACAAGTTCCTCTTTATAGTCATGCTAAGAAATGTTATACCTCAGATAAGACTTCCCACAGCAGACATTTCTTCTTAGATCCAGTGCAGTGTGTTAAGAGGGCAAGGGTGCCACCAATCCCCCCAGTGCAACTGTGGGTAGGTGTTCTCAAAGTCTTAATGTTTGTTTTTACAACAGACTTCTTTACCCGAAGAGGGGAGTAATGACATAAATGTCATATGTTGTGAAATGAATGGGGGATCCCACACTTGTTCCTTTTGCTCTGCAGCTGTACATCATAACCAGCTCTTTTTCTCCATCCCACAGGAGAAAATGAACATGCTGAAGCAGCATACAGATGCCTGCCATTCCTATGTTTCCTAAGAGCTCAGGAAGGCTCCTGACAGCCTTTCCATACTGACAGAAGTACCACTGTCCACCCTGCCAACAGCAGTGAGATACACCAGAGCAGCAGGCTGGAATCTGGGAATTTGCTCTAGCAGCAAACAGGCAGAAACTGAAAGGAAACCCCTTAGGAGTAGGAAGCAGCTCTGTGATGAGGGAAAGTGGGGTTCAGGAAGAGATAGATGCTGACAGATGTCCAGTGAGACCAACCTCATCCATTCCACTGTCAGGAGATTTCATTTGTTTATTATGGCCTCAGCCTCTCAATGTTAACCACTGTGCTTTATTAACAGAGTGAATTAGCTTGCAGTTCCCAGTAAATTACTGGCTGACATTATGTTTGGCTGCTTTTGATTTGATATAAAGAGAGAGTTGGAACAGTAATCACCAAAAGGAGCAGACATCACCATCCATCACATGACAAAGTGATTAATGGTACTGCTTTGACCTTTTTCAGTTAGCTCCAGCCAGGAAATAGAACAGCAGCTTCTCTCTGCAGCCCTCCCTTGGACGCACCTCCTCTAGAACTGCCTTGATGCCTGAGAGGAAGGGGACCTGATGTGGCCTCCATCACTTCGAGGAGAGAGAACAGATAGGCTCTACCCATCAAAAAGATGCTCAGGGGAGCAGAAGTCCTTAGAGTTTTCCTCTACCTTGGTAGGAAGAAGGAATTCCTAGAAAGGGATGGTTTGAATAGGGTGCACCCCTCATACTTTACAACTCAGAAGCAGAGTTTGCAAATCTGGGGCAAAACTTTTTAAGTGCAAATGACTTTCAGTTTGAAAGCAGGGTTTAACATTACCCATACAGCACACACTGCTTCAACAGGGATAATTTGCTGAAACACATTGGAACAGAAATTTGCTGAAGGCTTTGTATGGCCTTCCCCTGCAGATTACTAAAAATGTGATCCTCTTTCACTTTTTGTGAGCCCCCTTTTTCAATGGCCTGTTTACTGCCTCAAGTTCTAATATTTATACCTTTCCTCACTGTTTTATTAATCTTAACCATTATCTTCTCTTCCAGTTATGCTTTTGAAGCAGAGCTAGATTGCTTTTGTGCAGCTCAGGAAAAGCCCATTGCCTTGATGTCATGACCTGGGACAAGCAGAGTTCCCACCAAAGTGAACCATGTCTGAAGAAAATATCAAACAGACATGTCCACTCACTGAAAGCAGAAAGCATGAAATGTGGATGAACAAAAATAATTTTTTTGTATCGACTTAAATATCACTTGAGATGACAATTATCAGTCCAAAACCAAGACAGGGGAATGGGCAAGATAATTGTAGACTAGTTGGTAGGCCAGTGGGAGGAGGGCAAGAAACAAAAGAAAACTAGAGGAGAAGTTCTTCAGAATGACAAGCTTGGCTTGATTGATGGGAACAGCTGAGATCCGCAGCAATGAGACAATCTGGAGAACAAATGCATTCAAATAAGACGTTTAGCAGTGAGTGGGAAGTGAATATCCAGAAAGAAAGGTTTTTATCAAAATTCTCAAAAGGTTTGCAGCAACAAAGAACATCATGACTGCAGCAAGTGATGAAGTTTTATTCTGCAGAGACACCTGGGTTGGGCAAGAGCCTCTGGAGCGATTAATCAGGTGAGAAACTTAATCTACCTTCTTAGACCATGGAAGCTGGGAACTCTGTAGTACTGCCAAGGATAGTATTGCTGGGTAAAGTGTTTGCTCAAGACAGAAAAAGGCTGCATTGTTCTAGAAATAAAGAGTGTGTTGTCCAGCTCTCTACTGTAGTACTTTGCTACACCTTTCTCACAGCCGCATCATGGAAGTAAAAATGGATCCTGTCTGGGAAGTATTTGCCCTCTAAACAACCCAGAAAAAAGTGGAGAAGCTCTTTCAGACACAAGATATGTGAGAGAGCAGAAAATAGTGCAGCAGTATCTGTTCCTGGGGCTGAGATCTTGCCTCCCTGGGAAGGCATTCGTGCCGGCAGGAGGTAAGAAATCACCCCAGGTAAGTAAAATAGGACATGAGTTTGCATCCACTAAGCACATCACATCCATTTAGTTAGTTCCTTCTGCATTTCTCACCTAATACGTACAGGGGCAAAACTTCAACAAAACTGGTCTGAAGGAGCATACTATGGATGAAGCCATAGTATGCATAGATCATCGCCTGCTACCCATCTTTCAGCTGCAAGCCCTGCAGCTCTGGAGTTGAAGGACAAGATTGCAGTGAGGTGGGATGGACACAGGGCTCTGCCTGTTCTCCACTGGCCCATAACTACACAGGAACAGCACCCACTCCAACAGTAATGGCAATAGGGGTAGGGCAGCAAACCGAGGACTCATCTTGTTCCTTGTAACGTGGGCCAAATAATTATTCTTTTGTTACATTTTTTTAAACAATGTTGTGCTTCAATGAGGCTTTTAAGGAGAGCTAAATAATGCTGGTAGAACAAATAGGTCTGGGTTATGCACTGCACAAAGCATTTTAGCAGAGCAGGATCAGCTGGGCTAGTGAAGCCAGACAAGAAAGCAATAAGCAGGTAGGACATAAGAAATGTGAATTTTCTCAGGGATGGACTGAGCTACCTAGACAGAGATGTCTAAGGCTATTTTGGTTGCTGTGGATATTCCCGCAGCCTCTAGCTGCCACTCCAGAGCTGAGGATGTCCTATAAGTCATAGGTCATTTCTACCAGCCTTCTGCAGACATTTCAGGTGCTCTGAGGATCCCAAATGGCTTTGTGTGGGCAACTGACTTGCAGTCCTAATGGCTGGTAAGCTGAATATCACTCTCAGCTCTAGTGAGACTGCACTGATTAGATCTATCCTGACTGTAGTGGGGCCACAGAGGCAGGTACTTCAATCTCAATCTGGAACTCACCACTTCATTAACAAAAACAATTGCTGTTCGCAATATCCACTTGTACATAATTACTTATTGGTCAGTACAGTCATTCAGGGAACTGGGGACTCAATGTGAAGCTTTGTCTAAACCCAGGAGTCAGACTCATCTGTACTCGTCTCTGTATCTTAAAAGAGTATCTAGACTACCACTTTTACAGAGTGGTATTGCCATGATCAGCCCCCATGCTACCATGCTAACAGAGAGTTAGCTCATGAAATGTATTTGATGTACTTGATGAAGTGGCAGCACAGGCTATTGAAATTGTTGTTCACTCAGGCCTGTGAAGATTTTAACTATAATCCCAACTCTGACTGTTCTTCTTCTTCCAAAAGTAGCTTAATGCATTTCAGTTTCCTCAATATCCCTTCTCCTCACTTTTATCCAACTTTGTAAATCCACGACTTAGAGTTATCACGTCTTTTACTAAAGAACCATGAACCCACTTGTAATTTCTAGGCATTACTTTCATCTCTTTCCTATTCTCTCATATTCAGCACTGACAAAAGAATTAGGTGCAAGGTTTCTGCCTAATTCCTGCCAGTAAATATTCACCATATATCCAGACTTCCCCCTGCTCTCCCATCTAAGTATGGAACACACCCATAGTTCCCTACCTCAGGCTACATGTCTCTAGGAATAGCTCTAGTTAGTAAATATTGTATTCACCCTGACATCCAAAATGCCACCAGTGTCCTTGATGTGATACTGTGGGGACAAAAATGGCAGGAATCTAAGAATCATTAGTGTGTAAGTTAAATGCTGTGCTTTCTAGAACAGTCGTTTCATGCATCTGCCAAAATTGCTCAGCTGAAAAGCAGACTGGCATACCAATTTTCAGATTTTCAGATCTTACACTGTGCATACCAATGCATTTGTAAATACTTTTTCACTTTTCAACTCTATTATTATATATGAACTTATTTCAAAAAAGACACCTAAAACTACTTTGTAAATAATCTAACCATTTAACCCTATAGGAAGGTCACGAAGATCATAAAGGTTACTGATTTTAACTTTTTCTTGTACAAGATAGAATAAACCTTTACTGTTTTACGCCACGCACTAAGAACGAGTTTAATTTCCTTAAGGGTTGAGTTTCATGTCTTACTATGTGTAAGTAAAATATGAGTTTCATATCTTACCATGTCTACTAAAACTAACAAGGTTAGTTTTATTAGACTCCAGTCACCAACTTGGTCTTGTGTCAGCGTCCACAATCACATTTTGGGTAGGAATGGGTCTTAGAGCTTTGCACGTCCCAATTTTTCACCATAAAAATACAGACAGTATTAATAGCTACTAGCATTTACAGCATCAGGCAACTTCTGGAAGGGGATCCCCTGTAACATTCCAGAACTGATGTCTGCCGGGGACAGCCATCTTTGCAAGTGACAACTGAGTTCCTGCAGGGAAGGGCTCGCTTCCAGCATCCCATCTATCAGGCAGAAGGCAGACAGAATTAGTAGTAGGATAGAGAATAGATGTCAGAAAATCTTGAAATCAGTATGGCATTCCATTGATGAAAGAGAAGGAAGATATGGGGCAAAAAGCAAGCAGCTCTTAACATACAGGTTTGTACATAAACAATAATTTTCTAATTTTAATACA
Organism: Lepidothrix coronata; assembly: GCF_001604755.1. Lineage (NCBI taxonomy): Eukaryota > Metazoa > Chordata > Aves > Passeriformes > Pipridae > Lepidothrix > Lepidothrix coronata. The sequence continues at coordinate 5,965,592 of NW_016690189.1, forward strand.
TTTTTATTTAAGAAAATGTAATTAAGATTCAAAATTAGAGGAAAAATATTAAAATATTTATTTTAAATGTGTTCTCTCTCTGACCAACAAAGTAATTCGCTTTGTTTCTTTCCAAGTTTTGCATGTTTGTATTTTTACACATCTATTATGGTTAGAGCAGCCCAATGTAACATTAAAAGAATTAATCTTATCACCACTGAGGAAGTACTGGAAGATAAAATCAGCATTGCTCTTTGATCATTAAATGGCTTTAGAATTCTGCGCACAAACAGATCTCTCTCTCCCTTATCAAATGTCAGAGATACAGTTATGGCTGCTTGTGAAAGATATCTTTTTTCCTGCTCAAACAACATACACAGATCTTCAGACGGGACACATGCCCTTTTATTTTCAAGTCGTTTCTCAGCTAGATAAATTGACTTTATTTGTAGGCAGCAGGAGGGAAATTTTTGAGGTTTATTTTCTGTAGGGAAGAGAAGAAAGAAGTCATATAAAGGCAAATTAAAAGACTAGTCTCTGTGTCATATGAAGGTGCTTGTAATCTTGGAGCACAGCTACCTAGCTGGAGGAATATACTCTCACATCCACAGTGTGCACCATGCTCAAAATATGTGGGGGGAAATAAAAAGTAAAGCATTACCATGATGATGTGCAAATAAATCCATGAGCCAACATGGAGTTGTTTTGGGTGATGTTGATATACACAATGAATACACCAGTTAGGATGAATTTTAGGAATCATACACATACCCACATATATGTGTGCTCATAATTAAGTGAGGCATCTTTATGATTCACTCTAAGGAGCCTCAGATTGGGATTGGGCCATGGCTCATGCAAGACCAGCATGGACAGTAGCAGAGGTGGTTGGAAGAGCAGGGGCACAGCAGCATATGGAGGATGGAATGGGAAGAGAATCCAGAAGCCAGGAAAGGGAGTCTCACAGTAGGTGATTAAAACAGCAATATAACCAATGTGGTTTCTTTGTTTATTCCATTTTCAGCAGCAATTATGAGTTGACATTAATAATCCCAGTAGAAATTTGGAAAACTGGCTTGGACTGAATGACAGAAGGTCAAGTAAAAAGAGGGCAGAGGACTCACAGATCACCTCTTCTGCATCAGCTCCTGTGATCCAGACTTACTGCTCATTGCCAGGTTTGGTAACTAAGAGAAAAGCTTGTTTCAGTGAATGAGGAAAAGCATTTGGACTGAAATGTATTCATAAGGAAAAGATGATGATTTACTGCTTTTCTATAAATCTGTGCTTTTCCCATTGCCCAGTATTTTCCTCCTGCCCACCCCCCACCTTAAGGCTCTCAACAGACATGTTTCCTGTGTCTGTTTTGCAATGGAATATTTCAGAACTTGATCACAGACTCCATGGTGTGCCGAGAAACATCCAGTCCTAATGTGCCCTAATAGAATGATGCAAAAAAGCAAATTGCTAGTCTTTCCTCACGGCAGCTTAAGCAAATTATTACCTAAAAATTTTAGATGTTTGTTTGAAATCCAATTTTATTTTTTTTTTTGGCCAGGAAAATGCTTTCTTTTCTTTTCATTGGGTCCATTTGACTAGCTAAAGCAGATAATACAGTTGAGTAGACCACTAGAGACAATCAATTAATCAATGAGAGGAAGTACTTTCACAGTTGGTGTCTAAATATACCTTCATATGCACATACAGATACACACACACACACTGCCATTGGTTAGTAAAGGCTCCCAAAAACTCAATGAGGCTGCATAACACCCTTGTAAAATTTCCTCAATTTTCTGATAATAGGAAAGTAGCATTGTTTTGTTTCTGGGGAAGACATGCATACCCACAATGTCATTAATCTGAATAAACCTGGCAGAAGAGAGCAGGATCTAACTTAGCACAGGAGTGGGGCACAGCATAACAGGTCAGTTTAAAGCTGACACTTTCCAGCATGTGCACAGAGCACTGAGGTGCTTATTTCAAATCTTTTTACAGAATGAAGTCAGTGAAATTACACAGGGGATGAATTTAACCTCATAACTTTACTGATCTATTTCCTACAATTCTCTTAAGTATTCAGCTGCTTCCTGCTAATTATTTTTGCATTATTTTCTGGAAGGCTGATGTGTGTCACATGGGGCTTTTGTAAAATATTCTTTAATCATTGTCACTCAAAATATATGGATATTGTCTTAATGGTTATTAAAGTGAAGCAAGTGCTTTCCATACAAATCTCCTTTAAAATATTTTGTTAATGCTCACCCCAAGATGAATTTTTACTTTGTTGAAATTAATGGAGCTTCCCAGATTTACAAGAGTCTAGCATGGATGGGTTCAAGTGCACATTTAAGGAAAAAAACCCCATGTTCAGACCATGACCAAAGTTTGCACAAAACAGTTTTCATTTTTTAAATCTGACTCCAAAACTACTTTTCTGTATCTCATATCGTAGGATTTCCTATTAGTAGGCAGAATTAAGCATGCCCCCCTTTTCGTTTTTAATCAGTTTCATATCAGTAGGTCTAGGGTATTGTGAAAATATATGAAAGTGTAAAGATAGATGGTTGCAAAGCTCAAAACGATCAGCCTCTGCTAGGGCAAAAGAGTTTGTGCAGGCTGAACCTGTTACATGGACTGGTTTCTTTAAAGTTAGTATTATGTAAGATATGAAAACAGGGTCTCAGATATTATGTGCAAGATCCATTTACTTTAACTATCCTGAATTAGGTATAACATTGTTCAGCATATGCCTGAAAAAATACGAACAATTTCATATTCTCTGGTTTCACCTGCATGTAGCCTTCCCAGAGCAATTTGCTTTTTTCTGAGTCATCTTCTGCATAGATTAATACCAGAGTTTTCCATATTCCTTGCAAAATACTCCAAATACCGCATTTAAACAAGCAAACACGTAAACAAAAAAATAAGTAGTAGCTTCAGTGTCATTTCCAAGCATGGCCAGACCAGACCCAGGATACTATGAAATCGAACTAATCCAATTCCTATTCCAGTGCTTTTTCAGTATTTTTATCTTTCTGGAAGATGTTAAGATATGGTCCAGCAATCAGTCCAAGCGTTGGGTAGGTGGTTTTGCCAGTATATTCAACCAAGTGTTTGACAACTTGAATATACTGAATAAAATAAGAGAGTGGAAAAAAGAAGCAGATGGTCTTTACCTTGCTAATGCCATCCTTATAAATCATCCAAAAGGTAACTTAATTCTATATGGCTACTTATCTGCTTAAATTTAAGTATCTGCTTATGTAAATTCTGTATGTAATTGGAGGCCTGCCATGTTTTCCAGGACCAGACCAACCACCGCTTGTCATTATAATTCAGAGTTCTTTTTTTTTATATCCATTCCAGCAAAAGTCTCACCACCACGATGACAGTTGCAATTGCACAAGACATTTCAGTAGCTGAGCCACAGCCTGAATACAGGCCAGCTGATTTCCTGGCTTCTTTTCCAAAGGCTGCATTGCTCTTACTCAAACAACCTCCCTGCATGGGTTAAGTGGTGTTGATTTATAATTTACCCCACTAGGTAACAGCCCTTGAGTATTATTTCCCAATCAGACAATTATTCCTTTCAGCTTCTTTAAAATATTCTCTGCTGCTTTGAAATAGGAGAAGCTGGGGTGCCTAGCACATAGTCTTTAAGCTCTGTTCGTGCAGCTGAGAGAAATGACTCATGCTGCCAATGTGGATTTACTCATTAGGTCTGTTGTGCTAGTAGATGCTCTTGAGAAGCTGACAGTGACCAAATATTTCCTTTTTATCAGAGCAGCTATTTCCCTCTCATCTTGATGCAGAGCAGCCCTGGTTGTCACTGGTATGTGCTGTAATCTTATCAGATCTGCCTTCTCTTTCTTTCCTCCTTTGCTCATGAAAAGTTACTCTACTGACTTTCTCAGAGTACATTATCAGTGCTATGCCAAATGCATACAAAATATTTTGGTCTCAAAAGAGATAAAAATTCAGAGGTGAAATGAATAACATCCACATTTTCAAAAAGATCTTCCTGTAGAAAGGGTCTTCATTCTGTCCTTTTATATGGCTTCCAAAATTAATTCCAGTCCTGATCTCTCAAATCATTTCTGACTAAGATCCAGAAAACCTCAAAATAATTGGCAAATCTCACTTTTCAAATCATACTGTTAGGTGTGTGTGGAGCTGAAAAATCTTTACCACATCTTTCACCTCTTTTTGTCTTCATCACACAGCAATGAGGAGAAAAACTTCCCAGCAAAGAAGTCAAGGACTGATTTTGTGATAAGGTTTGTATTCACAAAAATAATCTGCTGTCACTGGGGATCCAAAGCAGGCATGATCTGACACTAGAGGCTTGCCTTGGTGCTCCACATAGAGAGTCTGTGGTGTCCCAGACACTGTTGTAAATGTTATTCCATTCTTTCGCTGCTTCTCTCAGAAATTGCAAGTGTGTTTGTTGCAGTCCGAAATTCAGATACCAACAGAAAACAAACTGCTAGGATTAAACAGGAAACCTTGGGCCACAGGGGCTGGGGAAAAACCCACCATCTGAAAGACCAGACAAGATCCATTGACCTACCTCTCCCAGCAGGATGTGGAGAGACATTGCATGATGCTATCAGATACCCCATTGTTTTCTCCCCTCCCTGTATAATCCTTATTTCAGGAAAAGTAGACCACCCTTCCCCAATATAATCTTACTTACTGGAAATATCAAATCCTTTTTCCCCCAAATGTAAATACTGGATCCCAGAAATGTAAATCCCCTTTTTCCCTTATGTCACCCCTGTTACTGGAAATGCTAATAGAGGAATGTGGATCCCCTATTTGGCATAACCCTGTCTCCTTATTAGCATATTAAGCCCCTGAGACCCTTAAATAGCGGTTCACGTGTTCAATAAAGGTATCCCAGTTTTTACCCACATATCTGGGATTGTGTTAGCTTTATGGAACTCTTATATATGTGAGCTCAGTTCATCAAATTATAAGCCATGATTAAGTCAAATCAGTTCTTTCATGAGCAATTACTCATGGATTAATAGTCAATGAGTAATGATAGCCCATCATCGCTGCAGTTGGTTTTTTCCAGGTTAGGTGGGGAGCCCTTTTGAAAAGCCAAATAACACTGCTCTGGAAGTAAAGGTAGAAGAACTCAATAGCAGCATGGCCCTTTTAGATAGTGAATTTAAATAATAGCGTTGTCTGTGAGTAAGGAGAGAGTTGACAAAGTGGTAAAGTACTACCTAATTACTTTAGAAAGCTATCTGGTATTAAGGTTTCAGTGCATCATATAAGCAAGAAGATCATTTGTATCAAACTTAAGGGGTTTTCCCATTAAGAAGGATTGAATGTTCCATTTCACAGAAGTACATCTATGACTTTGTACAGAAATTGAAAATATCTAGACTTACAACAAGTAATATGCTTGACAACAAGCCTTTCAAAAGTCAAGCAGCAACCTGTGTGATTTCTTCCCCTCTGGAACAGGAGAAAAATTATACAGAAAGTAATTTATTTTAACAAACAATTTTTAATTTTCTTTGCTTGTCTTTTCAGCAGGATGGATTTCTATAAGTATGGGGTAGCTCTTTCATGTTCTTTATTTCTTTTCAATGATCCCAGTGTTCCACAGTGCTTAATCAAGAGAAGTCTCCAGTGTTCGTGCAACTGGATCCTGTTTTCTACCTCCATGGTTCAGTCATTAGACACTGCTTGTAATTCGTACAGGAAAGTCTGTCTGTATGAATTAGACCTATGTCTGTTCATAGGTCTATTTTGTTTCTTCAGTCTGCCCCTATTTCAATATTACAAAGCATGTGAGTGACAATTTTCAGTTTAACTACCTGGCTTCATGCTCACTACCAGACACAGAACAAAGTTCTTGAGACAGGCATTAGGGATATACATAGACATCAGCATTACAAGTTGCTCAATTATTCCTCACCAAACACTTTTTGGGGCCCTTGGGTAGTAAATCCATTTGGGCTTTGGAACTTTCCCATGTGAGCAAAGCTATAGCTGAGATTTTCTGTGATTGTGCCTCTGGACTCTACAGGATGGGTACCAGTCCATAATAGCATGAGCTATTTCATGTTGAAACTTTCATAAGTGACATACACTTGGCCTGAGTCAGTAGGACAAAGGAGCTGGAAGACCTTAAAATCCTGTTAACCAAAAGTTTAGAATTATTATTCTCTCAGTGTATATCCATAAATAACAAACTGCTTTACCCTCCCCCTCTTACCACATATTCTTTGAAAGACATTTACTCTAATAAGCTTGTCCAGTTTCTTTTAGCAACTCAATATAACAAATGATCACTTTCACAGAGTCACAGAAAAGAGGTCTGCAATGGACTTTGAGGATATGTCCTCAGTGCTAAGTAACAGAAAGCCTAGGACGATGCTTGAACACTGGAGCTCTGATTGTCCACACTGTTTTATTGTTTGCTCTCTGCAACCAGTTTTCTTCAAGACAAAGCTGCTATAGAAGAGGCAGAACATGAGCCAGTCCATGTGACTTCGTCCCAGGACCAGGAATCAGCCCTGAGGCAAGTTAGACACAGCCTGAAAGGTTATAGCACCATCTTTTCTTCTCAAAATAGAAAATATCATCATGCAGTAATTTGTTCTGTTTCTATATGAATCAAATCTAATCAATGAGCTTTGTGGGCTGAACACTCCAGGGTTGTGCTCTGCCCAAAAACTTTCATTATTTCTGAATTTTGCTCTGCTCCCACTGACATCAACAATCCCTCGTTGTCACGAACCAGCATAAATAAATTGCTGCTATGCCTGCCAAGTCTCAAATTCTAGTATTCCAGTAAATTTACAGTAAAACAATCATTTGCATCACTTGCAAGATTCTAGTGATTATATTAGTGTTAGCTTATATACAGTTGGTGAGAATAACAGACGCATCTTCTCAAGCCTTAGGATAGAAAACTTCCCTGCCAAGATAGTCCTAATTTATAAAGGTCTGTAATGCCAGCTCACTGCACTTCCTGCATAGACACCAATCCACATATCTCCACTGGAACAGTTGGGAAAATCATTCAGTAAAGTAATCTCAGAATTCCTCCTGGGCCTTAGAAAACCCTTGGGAATGCAGGAGGTAATCCCTAGCAGGAATCCTTGCCACATGTTTGTTGTCTACAAAGTTCAGCAGAATAAACCTGTGTTAGATGATGATACATGGAATCAGTATTGCAAGGCATCAGTAACAATAATTCTCAGTTAGACCACAGTACCACTCAACATCTTCAGTCAGGTTTTATGAAATTAAATAAGGGCAGAACTTGGCCTTGCAATTCTACTCCCTAAACTGAAGAAAATTCAATTATGACCAGTATTATAAGTATTGTTACCCTTATTCAAGACATCCAGCCACAAAGAGACAAAGCAATTGCCACTCATTGCTAAGGCAATAGAGATGTCTTCATATAACAATTTAAAAAAGAAAATATTTTTAACTCTGTGTGTATGAGTATATGGATTTTTAAATTCAGATTTGCTGGCTTTTCCTCTTTGATATTTTATTTTTCCTAATGAAAATAACTTACAGGAATAAAATGTGATAACTTCAGGGAAAGTTTCACTTCTGTCTTCATAACAGACAGAAGTTCTCAGAGCATGCAAGGTCCCTACACAGGACCTGCACATCAAGCCTCAAGTCCTTTCTGTTTCCAGGTCTGTGAGGTAACTGGAAGAAGAGCAGATGCTGACAGGACAAAAACCAGGAGTAGAGAGAGACATAGTCCGCTGTCCCCACTACTGTCATAGCATCAGTTCCCAGATATCAGAAAAGAGTTATTTTCAACAGGTTAGTAGCCTAAGCACTAAAAGCTTTGTGTCCTGTCTGTAATCTGTGAGCAGCTCAACAGCTGCCTCCTCCTCCTTCTCTATATTTATCCACAGAAGCCTCGTGGATGTCCCAGAATGCTTTTCAGTTGGTTTTGCAACACTCAAAATCCCCGTTGTTACAAAAGAGACTCTTTCAGTTCCTCTCAGCAGGCTGCTGTGCTATGGTCCTTCAAATAAAAACAGTGGCATCTTGGGTTCATTACTCTTAGTCTTTTTAATGTGCCTTCTCCCTAGAGATGACTCCCCACATTTAAATTACCTTTCCTCTTTTGCCAGTGTTAATGTTATGCATTAGACATTTGGCATAGATGCGATATATATTTCCTCTCTCCTAACTTCAGCTTGTATTTTGTTCCTAAATGAAAACAGACTTCATAGCATCCGCCCCATGTGGCCAATCTCTCTGTGCTACACCTGCTTTCACGTTACGCAAAACATGGGGAATCACAAATAAAACATCTCAAAAAAAATGCCAGTATGTAACTTAAAATACCCTTAATAAATTACCCATGAAAGTATGGCACTGCTCTGGGGTTCCTGCTCATGTGCAAGCAAAAAGTGTACCTGCCATGCAAGTATATAGGAATGGAATGCTGATACTTGTAAAGGATTTTTCTGGATCATATTTTTCTTGTTTGTAAACTCTTCTTTAGACTATTAAGATATTTTAATTCTTTTTTACCTGTCAGAACACGGGCAACATGATGTCCTAATCATATTTTTCAAGTCTCTCATCTCTAAAAAGAAGGCAGTCATTGTTCACAGAACAGTTTGTTAAGATGTTATTCCCTTTTTCTTTCTTCAACTGTGGAAGGGTGAAGGAAAATGAGTAGACATTGTTTCAGACAAAGTAAGGCTCAGACAAGAAGAGCCTGAGGCAACAGTGGCAGACACTGTATCATATCTCACCACGATGTGACACTTATGATACCTTCACCACATTTACCAGGATCAAGGAGGCTGGTGAAGGGACTGGAGCAAAAGTGCTATGAGGAGAGGCTGAGGGAGCTGGGATTGTTCAGCCTGGAGAAGAGGAGGCTCGGCGGAGACCTCATCACTCTACAACTACCTGAAAGGAGGTTGTAACCAGGTGGGGGTAGGTCTCTTCTCCCAGGCAACCAGCAGCAGGACAAGAGAGCACAGTCTTAAACTGTGCCAGGGGAGGTTTAGGTTAGGTATTAGGAAGAAATTTTTTACAGAGAGAATAATCGGACATTGGAATGGGCTGCACAGGGAGGTGGTGGATTCACCATCCCTGGAGGTTTTTAAGATGAGACTTAGTACCATGGTCTAGTAACCACGGTGGTAGTGGATCAAGGGTTGGACTTCATGATCTCAGAAGTCTTTTCCAACCTGGTTGATTCCATGATTCTATGATTACAGACAGACACTGGAAATACTTTTTTGATACCTAAATTTGAAGACTTCTTACCCAAAGCACAATGTTTTTTCTTATCCCCTGCCTTCAGCACATTGCAAAAAACCAAATATACAATACTTGGTTTTGGTAAATTCTGCAAGTGTGTTTAGATCTTTTCTGTCATTAGTATGGTGTTTTGCTTTGAAAATGGGATCTGCATTATTATTATTGACACTCTTTGCTTTTGAAGAAGTTCACACTGCCCTCACTTGTGGAGCAGGACACCACCATGTTGTCAACAAGTAGCATGTGAAAATTTATGCATTTATTACACAAACTGACAGAGCTGTCAGCGTATAAGAGTAAGCCCCATTTTCCAGCTGGGGAGTTGAGACTGATTTAGCCAAAGTGCAGTTGTAGCCTGACCATACTGTCCTTAAACAGTAAGATGAATGCACTGGTTTCATTACAGGTGGACAATGTATATTAGTCTGTACATATGCCCTTGTGCTTTATAGAGGGGGTAGAAGACATAAAGGTGCCTTGGGGACTCTAACACCAAAATCCTAACTTCTGGAGGCTAATACTGCGTCTGATTTCACCAGAATTACAGGGCCCCAGTGAGTGTATGTGTCCACTTGTGCTGCTGGAGACTGGGTTTGGGGGGGCAGTTTAGTGACAGCTCAATGGGAAATCAGGGTCAGCCAGTGATGAGTCTGCAGCACTGCTCCGGGATGTGGTAAATGATCTGCAGCAGCTGCAGATTGGAAACTGGAGAAAAATAGTGTTGATACCAGTTTTCAGACAAGTACTTTAAGGTGGAATTTTTCAAGATGAAAAAATTCAGATTTTGATTTTCAACTTCTTATGTACCCAGAAGAAGGTGAGCAGCACAGCTGGTTAGACAGCTTTTCTCAATGTTTATAAGGTAATAAAAATTCATTGGGTGTGTTTGATCTTTCCTGTTAGTGTCTTGGTGTTTGTATCAGAGATATCTAAATTTTGCAAGTATGGAGCTAAATATTACCTGTATGAAATCTTTGTCCTGGTACTATATCCTCCCTTGCAACATCATTCACATGTAGTTGTTCTGCTGTCAAATGCTTCAAAACTCTAACTAGCATCCATTTCACTGACTCTCAGACAAATTGAGTAATTGGATTCTTTCTGTCTTCCTTGGATTCAGGTTATAAACCGCCATACAATGCTATTGACTAAATTAGTTTCAATTCTCCCACTTCCGCTTACCCTCCTGTATGGGCCAAACTTCCCCTTCTTCTCTCCTGCCTTCCCTTACTCCTTGGGTGAATAACAACATATGTCTCAGTGAAACACAAACCCACCTGTTTTTAAGCACTGTTTGTCACACCTCCTCCCACAAACTCAATGTCCCAAAATCCACATGCTCTAAGTAAAATCCAGTACTGATTTTGAATGGCTAGTCATGGATCTAGGCTGGCTTTTTTTCCAGTGGGAGGGATGGAGATTCATTATTGTTGAGATGACTGGCATAGGAACAAAGCCTTATCCTCCAAAACAAAAAGGCTTACATTTACCATCTCTAATAGTACAGGAGTTGAAGGGAAATGAAGAATAAATCAAAGGCCACTGAAGTAAACGACAAGTTTTCCATCAACTAGAAAGCACTCAGTCAAACCTTAAGAGTACAGAACAAGCTCCATTTTTGGAAAAGAAAAAGTAAGGCTGATTTATTGTAATTCTAGATGTAAAAAGTCTCCAGAGCTAAAAGAGAAATAAAACTGATTTTTTTTCCTGGGATGGACACTACAGCAGTGGCAGTTCAGCAAAGCAGGGTTATTTCAGGAGAAAAGCTCACCTGTGACCAATAGCCTTTACTCATGTGTATGTCTTATGCAGTTGCCATGTTAAAACTAACTCCAAAATATCATTAATCCCAGCAGTAGCAGTCTGAGAAAGGTCCATTTCTAAGAGCTTCTCATAGGAAAGTATCAGTGATAGGAACTTCTGCAAGGAGAAACCTCTTCCTGCTAATTATTTAAGGGACAAGCAAGTACCAAAAATGTAGATGAGGAGGTAAAAGGAGGAAGGAACCAGTCTTGGAGCATTACAGCAAAAATCTCTGTTGTAGAAAGGAATATATTGGTCCAGTTGAGGAATACGTCTCTGTAGATAGGCCTGAAATAAACATCAGTGCTAACACCACCGCAGCTCCCTTTGGATTTTAATAGTTTGAAATGAAGCACTTTTTTTTCCTCTGGAAATGCTGCTACTATGGATTTGAAAACCAAAATGAGAATTATACTGTTGGCAAGTGCAAAAAATAGACACGTGTAAAATATTGGCTCCAGAAAAAGGAATGCACATTTTTAGAAATATCTTCAATTAGAAGGTAGAATTTTGGATTAGACATGTTAAGGCACAAAATGAATCTATCAGGATTATAAATGCCTCTGCACTTCAAGTTCCTAAAGAACCATGCATGCTTTATATGCGGAATACATCTCTGAGATTAGGCCTTTAAGTCCTTATTTTTCAAGCAGAGATAAAATATAGAATTGTTAGGATGTGATGTGCTGATATTTCCACCATACTTTGCAGTGGTGTAAATGATTGTTGGAGGACTAAAGTTGTGGCAAGTATGGCTGAGGTATGCTAAACTTGAACAGATACATGAAAAAGCCACCTATATAGGAAATTCATACTGAGCTTAGTGTTATGCAGCATGATCCAAGCTCTAACCTTCATAAGTACACAAATACACAAATTTGAACCATCTTCTAAACACATCTTGGAAGATTCAGCTTCAAACATGCTAAATAAAAACTCTTTTAAAATTCTGTTTGATCCAACCTTACCCATAGACTGATACAGAGCTGTTAGACCTATATTAGCCTGACGACTTTCATGCTTCAAAAATGTAACTATTTTATGATGAATGTGGGATAAGTTTGCTCCCATCTATTAAGAAACATGCAGATGAAAGAGCAAGTGATATCACATAATGTATCATGAATCATTCCCTCAGTGATTATTAGTTGTTTTCTTCCTGTTTGCCAGTCATTCCGGAACACTCCCTGTCTGTCTGTAATTCTGGTGGCTTACTGCATGATTTAGATGGACATATCCCACTCTGCAGATAGTCTGCCAGGAGAGCACTTCAGCATTATTCACTGTGTGCCATTACTGGTAAGCAACATGTCATTTAGGCTATACAGTTCTGTTTGTACTATCTGGTTGTGCAACGGCAATGCTGAAATAATGAATGATGAACACACTTCCCAGATGAAGTTTCAGACGAATGACTATTCATGGTAACTAGCATAAGACTTTCATGATTTACTTATGTTTTCCATGAATATATTTATAGTCATCTAAACAATAAATTCAGCAACCAGAAGAACCAACTTGTTCTGCAGATTCTGAGAAACAGATTCAGGTTAAGAGTTCCCTGAGCTTCAAGCCCTTTTTAATATGTGAAAGTGAATCTCAGCATTTTCAAAGCTGATAAATGCTGCATTCCTACCTGTTGGATTACTTTTTTTTTCATACCTGCTAAAAAAAGTAAAAATTTAAAAAAAAGAAAAGTTGATTAAAACTGTCACTTTTTTTCACGAAGTTCACATGGGAAAGGCAGTTTGTGAACAAAGAACTGAAGTACAGGAGCTCCTGAGTTTTAAAACCAGCTCCAATAACAAATGTTTCGTTGACTGTTGGTCAATTCTGTGGTGTGACACACCAAGAATGTTTTTTGTTTCAAGCAAATAATAGGCAAAAAATAGCTCTCCGATAAACCTGGCCTTTTACTTGTGAAATATCTATCATCTGTTTTCAGTTTGCTCACACTATTCAACTTATGCCTCACTCTTTTCTAGATTTTGGGGGGATTTTTTGTAACTGTGAAAGGAACACAACAGAGCCTTTGGAATGCTTTGTGGTCAAAGGTGTTGTATAACCATCAGTTATTTATTATGAAATGAATGCACTCTTATTCAAGTGAATTCCAGCATGAATATCATATGACAGGACTGAGAGGAAGGTTGTTTATTCTATAGAGCAAAGTAGTATTTGTCTTACTAAAATGATAACATTGTTCATTTATCTTTGGAGAATTAATCTGATATGTCTCTTGGTTAAGCTTTAGAGACAGATTTTTCCACCCTAATTCACCTTGTCAACTATTTGCTCATGTGAACAGTCCTATGTAAAGTTCAGGTCATACTCTGTGTGAAAGAAAAGAAGGAATAGCTATGTCTTAGCCTCTGTTCTGGGCAGCCTTGAGTCTAGCAATGACATTGACTGGGAATATAAGTGAAATAATCTAGGCATAATATTCTTACATTGGAAATATTGTAATGCTAGCCAACAGAAAAAACAATTAGATTTAATTAAATTAATATATAAGAAAGATTAAAGACAATGGGGTTTCTTCCTCTTGAAAATAAAATGTTTCAACATAGCAGAATTTCACGTAGAAATAGCTTGAAGCAAAGGATGGAACACTGTACCCACAGTACTCAAATGAATGACTTTCATCCAGCAAATACTGAACATGATATAGGTCCAAGGGCCATGACAATCACAATAGTCAAGAAATGGCATTTCTCACTAAATCATAGCATAAACATCACAAAGATGTGGCATATATGATATTCAAAAAATGTCTTTCCACCTTACTCTGAGAGTCTATGACCAAGCCAGTGCTTGAGCCTAGACATGAGACAAGCTAGACCAGCAAGGTCTAGCTCATGTAGCAGATCCACAGTAGATCTGGATCGGAAGTGGTTTTTTCCACACACAACCTACAAATACACTCACCTTTAGCACTGTTGTTACTCAGTTATCAATAATAATGACCCCCGCTAGGTGCTCTTACCCTCAAAGCATCAAATTTAAATAATATAGACGATAAATATATCAAAACAGAAAGGAAAGCAATCAGGAAGAAAGTTTGTATGGTCTTCAGTAGGGTCATGCTTATTTTAGTATTTTAAAGTTTGGTACCTAAGTCTCAACTCTTTCTGATTCCTATGCATGTGTGCAACACATAGCTCCAATTTCATGTTATGAAAACACCCCTCTGATAGCCTGCAGGCCATTCCCATGTTATGTTTTTTTCAACTGAGAAAGTCCCCAAACAAAGCAATAATTTGGCTTTGCAATTATTTTTCTTTGATATTACTTTGCAGCTTTTTGCCCCTCACAGGAACTCTACCAGACCAATCCTATTTTATTCAGCATTACAGATGTAGTCCAAATTTCTCTACCCCTTATTTTTAAATGGAGTACTTACCAAAGAGGGACTAGCACAGTAATAAACATGAAATCTGCATGATTTGTAAAACTATTGTGGCTCATTCTTTGAAGAATAGCTGGGTGCTCCTGTAACTCCTGGCATGAAGCCCTTAGCCCGCAGAGGCAAGTGGGCTCCAAGTATTTACAGCGCTACAATTTAAACTGTGGCTTATGATTTTGATTCTGAAGGTCCCAGCTTTGGTTCTCTGTGGTTTTTTTACCAGGTGACTGCTGTGTTGAAAATCCACCTGGAAATTTATGACCGTGCAGTGACACGGTCATGACTGGGACTATAAATCTAAGCCTGAATGCTGTCAGCAAGCTTCCTTCCCTTCACTGCTGCATTTTTAGCACTGTTGTGCCTGAGCTAACTAAGATTATTTGAATTGCTTCAAACATTTAAAATATTTATGCTGCTACAGAAATCTTAAGGTCATAAAGCAATTGTTACTAATAGAAGCAATGTATTACTGGAGTCAGTGTTTGTGATTCTTAACTTTTGTCCTGCTACATGACTCATCCCATTCAGTTATTTAGAAGTGAACATTTTTTTAAAAGGACTGGCTCCCTCACTGAAAGAACTCTTTGATAAAGTACAGTCACAGCAAAACAGATCCAAGAAATTGAATTGAGAGAATGAAACAAAAAGGAAAGTATAAAAATCGATTCCCATGTTATTATTTGTGGGCATTTGGTATTGCACCACATAATCTGCCAGCAAAAGCCGAGGGAAGGACAACAAATGCAAAAATGTACATTTAAAATACATTCAAGACCTGACCTGGAAACTTGGTTTCTAAAATAGCCAAGGCCGGAAACATTTTCACACTTACAATTGGAAACATCTGTGCAGAAGCTGTTCTTTACTGCACTGAGTCACAGGGGAAAGGGGAAATTTTCCTCCTGGTGAAGACATTCATTTCCTAGTACTCCCCCAGCTTTTGAACTAGATCAAACCTAAATCCCAGAATCTAACAGCCAAGAAGAAATCTGGTGGTGTACAGTCTCCTGATCTGGCTGTCTGCATTATTTGCATTTTGTACAGATTTCTAACCCCAAGGAAGAACAAGAGAGTGAGCGTAGCTGTAGATTTGAATAATACTGCAGGTTAAATTATCATAACAAATCTTCCTGATGCCTTTCAGGGTACTTAATCTTGGTTCCCTAACTTGGCTTTCTTCTTTCAGCCCCCCAGCTCGGCAAGCAGGGGAGGACACAGTCACCCTGCTCTACACTGCACTCTCGGATGCCATGGTGGCAAGCAAATAGGAAGAGGAAATACATCTTGCATTCAGAGGAGACATGGTTCAGTGAAGTCCTAAAAGCTGTGTGTGAGCAGAAGCAGCTGCTGCGTGGGGAAGCCAAGGTAGTGAATAGCTGGGCAGGAGGAGCTGCTGGCAGGTCAGACATTGCCCCAACAGGAGGTTTAGCAAGGGCAGCCAACCATCAAGTCATAGCTGTGCCTGCATGGTTGGGAGGAGGAGGAGTTCATGCCTTGGGGTACCCCTTTACAAAGGCCTCTTCATATGCCCACGCTAGATATTGTGCCTGGCTAAGACATTACTTTTTATGCTTGCATTTCCACAGATCATTTATGGTAGTTTTGTGTTCATTAAGTAAAGGGGATTTGGAAAACCTGTGCAGATTTCTAGCCTCATGCCTAGAGGCAGGCAGAGGAGGACCCTGTAGCACAACCAGTTGCAGTAGGAAGGACTGCAATAGAGTGAGATTTCTAAATCTAGAACTAAGAGAGAAACAGAGAATAGCCAACAATAATAGAGATCTCTACAGCTTGCATCTAACCCTTGAATTGCTACATCATGATGCCAGTGGTGGGGCTGCGCTACACAACTAGGATGACTGGCAGTGACACTGTACTGGTGCTGCTCCCACCATGATTCTCCATCTGCAGGAGAAACTAATCAGCAAAAGTTACTGAGCCTAGCATATTCAACACAATGCATCTGCAAAGGCATGTTGGGAAGCCACTGTCACCTCCCATCTGTAAGCACTTCCCTGTCCTTTGGGTCTCTGAAATAAGCAGCATGTGGCTTGCATTTCCCATGTTCTGCAAGAGCCATCTTGCCTCACTAAAAGAAGCAAATGTTAGATGTTGTGTCCTGGGAAATGGTAATTTGTGTTACCAACAAGATGCTCAAAATCCGTGTCAGATGTTAACAGCCGTCTGCTGAGAGAGGAGGAGTGAGGAGCCATGATTATGGCTATGGTGATAGTAAATTATGCAGTGAGCATCTGCGTTTTAGCTGCTGACCCCTCTGTCCCACTTATACCAGGATCAAGCAGAAAGTGGTATGTGAGTACCTTACCTCTCTCGAGAGCACAGGCCCTAGCTGGTCAACATAAAACAGCTCTGCTAGTGGCAGCCAAGGCAGCAGAGTCGACACTAAGAGACAAGGACTTCTTTGCCATAAATGCTCCCTCTGACCTGCATGGGTGTCGTGGTTTGGAATGGTATTCTCCAATTCAGTGCTTCTGCTAAAACTTCCCCTCCCCTGTCCAATTGGAGGCACAACAGGCACATGTCGCTATAAGAACTATCACTACAACTATTGCAAACAGCAATGAGATAAGAAAATGAACAGTAACAGCAAAAATATTAATAAGAAAAAGATGTAAGAAAAGAAACAATTTACATGGAAATCTCCTGACAATAAACAATACCAAGCATCTCCATCCGTCACATTTTCTTGACCAGAAGGAATCCCTTCTCCCTGAAAGCAACAGTCCCTTCCCCCACTCCCAGCAATGACATGAGGTGGTATAGAATAACCTCACAGCTACTGCAAAAATTAACTCTGTCTTGGCCAGAGCCAGGACACTGGGGCATGTTCCCAGCAGCACGGGAGATTTTCTGCAAGTATCTGCAAGGCTGTGACCAAGTTGGTGTCCACCTGAGCATCACTGGTGCGTGACAACACTGCTCATGGTCTCAGCGGTGATCTTCTGCTAAACTTGTTCACAAATATTAAACGTCCCTGAGCTCACTATGTACAGCTGCACGTGAGCTGCTGCTTATCCTACTACAAACCACTTCAATGGCATTGTATTCAGTGCAGGTTAAGTATTTGCACAATGGGATACAAATCCTAACTGTCTGCTTTTCTTGCTATCCATACTTTTTTTTCACTTCACCTTAAGCCTCTGTTCTTTTCATTTGCAGCAAACAGTTCTTGAAAAAAACAAGCAGAAAACTCTTCTTGTTAGTTATGTTGTTTCTGCAAACGTAACTTTTTATACTAGCCTTAAAATTTTACTCTAGATTTGTTTTCCACCATCTGCATGATATCTTTCCTGCAATTTATGTTATATGCTCTACTCTGTCCTATCATTCAATTTCACATTTTGTGTGTAACATAATCGCAGACAGCTGTATTATATCTAAATCTGTCTAGGCTCAAAGCCCAAAGAACCAAATTGTCTTTCAGTTAAAAGTCGTCTGGTTTACCCAGAAGAGATATTTTTGCAGATTCTTTTTAGAAATTTGCTGTTTATGTTTGCTTTTCTTAAGCGTTATCTTTAAATAAAATGTCATCATTTGTCTGTGCATCATAACTCATCAGTACAAATCAATTTCTACTCAGAAAGCTTGAAAAGGGACTCAAAGACCTAAAATATTTGTGTGTGTTTAAAGTATTGAAAGCATTTGAGTGGACAACTAAAATCACTTGTTATTATTGGAGGTTTATTTTTACTGGAGAAATAGAGTGACTTATGATCACCATAGAGTGACTTTTGCTAATCAGTAAATTATTTTTGATGTAGAGGCTAAAAAGCACAAAATGGGGTGGTCTTTTATTCATTTCTTTTTCTTAATAAGAATAAAATTGTGAGAATTTTGATTCTACAATATGTAACTTTCATTTAAGGAGTTAAAATAGTCATAGCACAGGCACTGTCTCCCAGTGCAGACAATATTTCATCATTTCAAATCTGTTTCCTACAAAACTTCCAAAGCTCAAAAATGTGGTACATTGATGACATTTTAGATAGTCTGACATGAGGCATTTGCCACACTGTAAATACCTTGTTGATATTGGCCCATTAGGTTCCACATATTTTTATTTAATAATGGAATCCAGCAAGGCAATATTTAAGTTTTTATAAAATACCCCTGGGTTTTAAAAGTCTGTAGGATAAGAGATAGTTCATAGTATAATTTTTCCCAATGGCGCTGCTGTTTTTAATGAATGTGTATGCGATGCAACCCATCAAGTTGCATTAGTGAACTCCAGCCTGGCTTGAAATATTTGCATTGCTGGAACTGCAAGGACTGTATGCCCACAGGTGATCTCAGAGGGGTGAGTACCACAGTGACCCAACGTACCCACCCACGGAAATAAAACACATTAACCAGGTCTGACTCTGCTTCCTTCTTTGCCTTGCGGAATATAAAATATTTATGATTAAGCTTTGCAAATGAAAAACAGAGCAGTTTCTGTGCTCATTCAAGCTGCACAGCCTTATTCTGGGTGATTCATTCATTGAGTCAGGCAGCCATGCATGCAGTCATTCATAAGTAATGCCATGCTTCCCTTCAGCATGCAAGAATGATTTACCTCTCTGCTGCCTTTCAGTGTTTGTTCAGCAAACACACTAAACCAAAGAGTTCCTATTTCAAGCTTTGTCCTTATTTTTAAAGAAACAGTGTTATCTAAATGCAGGAGTACAGGGTGCTGTATATAGAGGCAAGCACATATGTCTGTAAGAAATGGCTGCAATCCATAGTATCCCTCACAAATTATTCTGTCTTTTTTTGGCATCCATGAAAAGAGGCTTGTACTTGCAAGCAAGAATTCAGCTTCTTTTGCACTCATGCCTTACGAAAAGCAGGCCTATAAAAACACACTGTTTTTAACATCCACCAGGACTCCTAGGGGAGGACTGATAACTCACCCTTGCCTCATTCAAACAAACATGAAGCAACAATAAATTTTCTGTTATCAATAATTTTTTGCTAATTTCAGCAACTAACAGAAAATAAAACCATACAGACCAAGGAAGAGCTTTTGACCTGGACAATTTTAAGGAGCCATGAAGAATGAAGATCTGGCCAGAGATGGAGATAGTCAATAACACGTGCTTGATCCTTGTCAATTCATAGCATAGGGGATTGGCCTCGTTCAAGTTTGTGTAAATAAAAGTAAGGTACTAGTCTAACCTAATCATTTTAGTACTTTACCCATTTCGAGAGAGGGAGTGAGAGTAAGTTTACATGGAATGAAAGTCCTATGTGATGCTACCTGTAGGATTCCCAAGTCTTCTGGCACTAGCTAATTTCTGTTTATAGTGAAATTACAAGGTCAACACAAGTAATATCAACAAATACACAGCTCATGGCAGCCCTCACAACTAACAGAATTCGGAGTGCAGACACACTGGGTGATACAGAAGGATTATGCAGTACAGGTGCCTCCTCCCCTTTTTGGAGGGGAAGAGATCTTTTTTTCTTCATTCTAAATAGACTTTGGAGCTGTTGAGAAAGCTGGCCGCAAACAATGTTTTATTTCATATAAATCCACAGGGGAAAAAAGGTAACTGAAAGTTAAAAACATTTCTAGGTGTGACATGTTCATACATCCCAAACATCTGGGTTGTCACAACTGGAAACCCTTTGTGAACATATTTTCATTAGTCACAGAAAAAGTCAACTCATTTTTTCCCATTTTCTCAAGATTTTGAAGCGCTACACTGTATCATTAAACACAAGACATTAAATTATGTCTCAAGCTAAAAGAATTTCATGCTTTGAAATTCTTTTGAAGTTGTCAGATCATTTTATTTTTCTGGTTTACTTTTTCAATTTTGATTCTTAAAAAAGGGAACTTCAGTTTATCTCCTATTATTGTTCTCTTTTATAGCTCATCAAAGGACACACTTATGAAAAGGTACATATTCATGGTAAAGAATAATGTTTTGAAACTCTGCTGATAACAGCAGGCCTTTTTAAATACCTTTTTAAATTATTTACCTTTCTTCTTTTTAATCAGATTTTCCAGGAAATTAGAATTGTTTTCTTTGAATTTTTGCTTCTTTACTTGCCGATGTATGTAGCATATTGCACCAAAAAAAGCAGTAATATTGGATCACATTTTTCTGCTGTCTTTTAAGTTCTGAAGCATTTTAATTTTAATAATTTATTTAGGACACCATGTGTCCATTATTCCAGGTAGCAGTCTATTGCTGATCTTAATAGTTTATAGAAAGAAAAATGCATTCATAGAGAATACAGGTATTGTCATGTTATGGATTTACTGAGCTATCTGTCTGAGAATAATTTTTAAAGGAAAAGGTAATTTTCCGCTAAGTGATAAATTCTATAAAGAGGTTGCCTAGTGTAGAAAATGTTGATTGTTTTTGAAAAGAATGGAACACCCCAAAAAACTGAAATACTTTGGCAGCAGTACTTTCTTTCTCTGTGCTTGTGAGTTTTGAGTCAAATTTTGTCCAAGTAATTAAATGAAATACGCACACTAAAGCTGTGAATGTTTCATTTTTACTTCAAAGGATTTCAGCCTGACTTTGGGTTGGAAAAGCAGGCCTCCATTACAATCAATATATGGTACCCAACTCTCCGAAAGAGATCCCAAACTGGTACACAATGAAACAAATCAACAGACATAACAAAACCAAATGCCAATGTGGATGGGGTAGGAGGAAGATGAACCATGTAGCGCAGCCATGACCATGGGATTCTGCTAGACTCATTTGGACTCAAGATTTATAACCCTACATACTTTCTATAAAATTCTCTGGACTCTGATTGCACATTCGGACAAGCATTAAAATCTGTTATACTTGACCACAACCACTTGTACAGGACACAGTGAAAAACCTTCCACCACAGAAGTTATATTTTTAATTCAGTAATACTATATTATGTTACATAAAGTGACAAATGCTATACTAAATGCAGTAGCTCCTTTTCTAAACAGTATTTTGCACCCAGCCTGGTCACTTCTCTAGGTAGCTGGGTACCGACCTACAGTTAGAGCATTGAAGGTAACTTCTTCTTGGTCAAACAGCATTTTTTAAATAAATATTAACCTGATGGGGTTTTTTACATACCTACCTGATCAAAGAGGCTTGTTCTCTCTTTGCTTGAGGCAGAACAGTGGAAAGAGCAGTGAAAGCACACTCTGAGGGTCTTTCCTGACATTCCTTAACACTAACCCAACTATTACTGTTAGTGTAAAGCAGCAATAATTAGATCTGTGGTTCAGTGTGGAACCTTAAGTGAGACTGGATTGTCCTAGCATAGGAATGACTGGGCAAGATTTAGGTCCTCCTAAAAAAACTAAAAAACTCAGAACTATAAATCATAAAGAATCAGAAAATTTTTAATTGTCTTCATTTTTCAGAGTAGGAAATGAGGCAAATGAATATAAAACGTGCAAGGAACTGAACCCAGAGCCTGTGATTTCACTGAATCATTGTTTGGCAGATGGTCTCTTTTGAAGCCAGTGAATTAACCCCTGCCATTACCATTTTCTTTTCTGCTTCATTTTTAATTGCTTTTGATTACCTTTCTGAAACCTCAGCAGTGCCCCACTCCATCTTATGCTCTTTGTAGTGTGGATGGCTGAGGAGAAGTTGTCTTCGAGTTAGCTGAATGCATGTCCACTGTTTTTTTACACAAGAAGGAAGGAGTTTGCCATGGCTGAAACATAACAACAGACTATCCTTTCCTCTCAAAGGACCTGCTCTTGTTCTTTCTGGGGCAAATTAGATTGTCTACACTAACCTCTTATTTGAAATAAAATCTCTGCTTTCCATATACTGCATAAAGGTGAGTTCTGGAAACACCAAAGTCATCTACAAGATAACACTCATTAGCAGGATTGCGCTAATGAGGACTACTGACTATTAAAACCACTCTAACTTGTTGATTTGTCTGTGTACTGCAGCAAGTGTGCCTTTATTAATGTGCTGCTTGCTACCTAAATCTCAGGTTGCAAGTCTTGTGGAACAGATGTTGATTTAGGATTAATACTCCAGACAGTGCAGGGGGTATTATATTGTCTTTGGAAGCCCAACCACAAGAAAGAGAATGAATAATCACCAGTATGAGTCTACATGTTTCATATGCTAACCTCCCTAGAAGCATAAACAGCTCAGTCATCAACACGCTGTTCATCAAGATGTTTCCGAATAACAACTCCTTTAAGAAACAGGATATTATAGGTTGAATAACATTTCTGCTCTGCTTTTCTCCTTCACTTTGAATTCATTTAGGCACCTTGAAACCACATGTAGAAGTTGCAGTGACACTCTCTGGAGAAGGCTGAGCTGATTACTTTCTGATCCATGGTCTGCTGAGACTCCAGGCACCAGGTTCTTTATGGTACTGATTACCCTTGCATTTTAGCCCATTAAGCACTGCATATCTGCTGAGCTATCCAACTTTTATTCAGAAAGCTAAAAACCTGTGCCATCATCCAGCACTCTGCAGATGGCCCAGATATTGCAGCAGCACAATCACTCTACTGTTTAGGGTACTTTGTTCCTGTCTCTGTGAATTATGGGGTGTCAAATCATGGCATGTGTTGCTAAAATAAGAGGTAACCCAATGTGATGTGACATAATGGGATACAGCGTATGGGTTCAGGGAGAGAGATGGGAAGGGAAATAAACTAGATCCATATCTGATGAAAAATCAGTGACAAAAATTTGGCTAAGCAATTGTACTTTATCATATTATTCAAAGAAAGAATGAAAGTTTTGTTCCACAGTGACCTAAAAGCAAAGTAATTTGATTAAATAGCTATAAAAAGTAAATTCAAAACCTTTATTTGTGTTTCAATTAGCTTATAACTTCTGCTGATCCAAAAGACACCCCACTTTGTCAGCATGAGAAGACTCTATAATTTGAAAAATTCTGCAGAAGCCCTTCAGTTTCACCAGTTTGGAATAGACATGGGGTGGGTTTCAAAGCCCATAGGTTCCTATCAGAAACATGTTTATGATTTCCTGTCAAGTTCATGTCTTCCCACTCCTCCCAGCCTTGCAGTTCCTTGGCAGCAAAAGGCTCCGAGAATCCACCAGTCTGTCCTAGGTTCAAAGCTCCCCTTGCCTTCAGAGATCATCTTGGTACTTGTGGTTCTCATTCCATGGCAGAACAGAATCAAATGTTGCAGTGCCAAAATTCTTTGTGAAATGGCTTTACCTCTCTCCACAGAACTCTACTCAAATATTATAGGAAGAATCAAATTAACTGCAGAACTGTATTGCAATGACACATAAAACCAGTTTCTTGGGAGACATTTAGGGTTTAGCCCACAGGCTCCTGTCCCTCTTTTCCTCTCTTTACCTACACCTAGGTATGCTCAGCAGCAGGCAATGAGAAAGA
The DNA here is from genome assembly GCF_001604755.1 of Lepidothrix coronata. Classification (NCBI taxonomy): domain Eukaryota; kingdom Metazoa; phylum Chordata; class Aves; order Passeriformes; family Pipridae; genus Lepidothrix; species Lepidothrix coronata. Next base: position 5,989,428 of record NW_016690189.1, read on the forward strand.
GTCTCCCAAGAGAGTAATACATTAGCCTGCAGCCTTACTGTTCTCAAGGGAGAAGTACTTGCCCTGTTCTAGAATAATTGTTTTTAATTGCAAAACATCCTCTGCCTAAATAAAAACAAGATTCCCCTTGGCAGACTCAGACAGGCCAATGGTTATTTATTATTTGAAATATCATTACACATTTGAACTCAGTCACAAATCAGAATCCCAAGGGCCACCTTGCTACATATAGATGAACCTAAATGTACAGCTTTGTATCCTTCCATTTCTGACTAAGTTTTTTGATAAGTGGGTCACCGAATTAGAGAAATGAGTGCAGACAGCAAAGAGTAGCGGAAAGACGTTCTGGGCAAAGTTCTTGTCTTATATTAATGTGGTACTTGTCCCATTGAGTGTTTTTGAGCAATATATACAGGGTTAGTCTCTAACAGGAGAAAATGGCAACTGAAGAAACATTTTAAATTGTGGAGAAAGTTTCAAAGAACAAATAACAGTCTTCTACCAGCTACTTTAGAAAATATACTGTATACTGTAACCTTACTGGATGCAAATTTTTATATTCTTATTAGGTGCAACTGTTGTTTCAGCTCTGTTTTTTAGTATTTTCTGGTAAAGTTCTAAACAAAAATCAGAATTTTTTTCCACGATTTATCAGATTTCTGGTACCCAACCTTTTCTTGCATCTGTTCACTTGTTTCTGAAAGGTGACTCACAGAAGAAGAGCTCTGTGTTGGTGTGTCCCTGCAAATTTCATGAAGACCTCTTTTCCTCCATTCCAAAACAATCAGCTCCATTAGGTGCACACCAGAAGAGTTTGTTCTAATTCCCTGTCTGACTGTATCTCTCCTCAAAAGTTGATTACCTCCACGAAAAAGAGTTTGGTCACCATATGCTTTCCCCACAATTTAAATGTTTCTAAAAACCAACCCAATAGACCTACAAAATCTATTTGTAAGGGCACTGTCTGATGACTCATATGCAAGTTATAGATGCAAACTAAGATGGAACAGAATCAGCAACTCATTGCATCTTTGCTGAGTTGGCAGAAAACTCCAAAATCATAGCTCTGGATATGAGAACCAATCATCAAAAAAAAACCAAAGTACATCTCCCTACTCCCTGCAGACAACCAAGTCTGCTCAACTTTAAGCAACTATTAATGGTTGTCTTCTGAGACGGAAATTAAAAATACATTTTAAAGAATAAGAGGTAAACTCAATAGTCTTTTATGCTTCCTGGATTAACCTCATCCCTCTTGACTTTGCTTTTGTGTGAAAGTTTACAGAAGACATCAACCCTGTTTTTCTATATTTTTCCATCTATTTACCAGTTGTTATGTGAAACTCTGTTTTGCAGGACCAACCAGATGTTCCTTCTGGGTTGATTTTTCAGCCTGGGCAAGCAAAGGATGAAGTTTAGTCCCATGGCTCTGGACACATTTCCATCCTTACTGTCATAGTGTCCCTCCAATGGTAGAGAAGGATTCTCTCCTTGCAACAGGCTTCTGAGATAAACCACAGAAAGGGAAGGGGATAGAATGATTTTTTTTGTTCAGATGACCCTTCTGCATGTGTTGCTCACAGGCCCCAGCACATACAGCTCCCCAGATTTGGAGTCAAGGAAGAAAACCAAGAGTAAAATCTTTTCAGAGACAAGACACTAACGTGTTTCACTAACTTCACCGGGAGGTGGCACTTCCCTGTATTTCAAAAAAGTAGGGGTGGATTTGAACCTGAAATAGCAAGTGATTTAAGTCATCTCTTTTTATTTTACAGCACTATTGTATTATGATCTGTACCTAAGACAAATTATTCTTCTGTGAGAATATTATTTATCTTAACAGTATTGCTCAAAACAACCAAAGTTCAAACTAGGGGACAAAAAAATATATGAATTCAAATCACATTAGCAATTCAGAAAGCCAAAGATATGGACATCTGTGGGGTTATTGTGGGTGAACACAACATTTGAGGTTAATAAACACTCAGAATTTTGTTCAAAATTCCTCTGTTGGATCATGCATTGAAGCACCAATCACAATTTACAAAAAATAAAATAAAAGGTCAAAATGCTAAATGTTGTAGTGACAGTAATTCATGCTTGATGGAAAGCTAACTAGCTATTTCAAAAGTACTTTTTTTCTATTCCTTATCAATATACAAATGTTAGTCTTACAGTGCTGGAGAGTCATAATTCTTAGCAGATATTTTCCTAACATGAGAAATTGCACAAATTATCTTCCAAGACTCTTATGAATAGGAGCCATGAAAAAAATTTTATAACAATCTACAACCAGTCAAACCCCATTAATTTATTTTTATTTCATCAGTGTAAGGCTCAAACTTATTACACGGTTTTTTTGTTGGGTTATGGAATCAGTGTCACAGTGTCTGTATATGCTAAAAGCACAAAAGCTACAGGGAGTCATTGACCTACTAAAAGGCATAAGAATACCTGATATAAAGTGCTTAAGGGCTTTGAATATTTTTTAAAGCTAACACCCAGATCTATCCTCTATCTAGCCTGATGCAACAAGTTGTCATTCCACATTGGATAGGTGGGAAGAATGATTCCTAGCAGCACAGACCAAAAAGTGGGACACAGACTTTTGGAAATCTTTCCCCTGGGATGACATGCTAATACACCTTTATAGCACAGCTTTGCTGAGTATCAGAGAAGGCCCTGCTGAATAAGTGAAGCCACAGTAGCATAGCCCGTGCACAAAATCCAGCTTGCTTGCCCAAATTACAAGGAATTGGGCAAGGGTAGGGACATGATTTGTACCTATGGAAGAAACTTCAGGCAAGATTTCTGAGGAATATCCTCATTACTGAAACCTGTTCCGGCTTCAGTCTTTTCTGTTGGAGAGGGGGTGAAAATGTGTACCTGGAGCTGCATCACTGATGTGTTGTGACTTGGCTCTTTGTCCAGCCCCTCTGCAGTCAGCCTGACAAACTTTACCAGGACATCCAGCAGTTATCAACCTACACAAGGAGCTCAGTGTGAAAAAAGGCAATGGGGTCAGACAGACACAAACTGAGAAACACTTCTCCTAGGCATCCCTGTATTGCCTGAGCAGCCTTTGGAGCGAAAGGCCAATCAGTACACATGCCGGGAGGGAATGGATGACAGAGCAATTGTGGCTTTGACAGCACCAACACACACTGTGGTAGCAGAAGCTGTTCACGTCTCCTCTCAGGACTCAAACAACTTGACCTGGTTTCAAGTATGGATGAAAAACTTCGGTTTTTGCCTTCAGTGCTAAGAAAGTGCACACTTGTAGGTGGCTTCCACATAGCAGCAAGTGCTGAGATATCTTGTAGCATCCTTTGCACAGAAACAAAGTGTTGCAGTTCCCTGCCCTGAAGGAAACTATACCTCATCAACCACAGATTCACTGTTAACAGTCCCACAGTGATAAGAGATTTATGTCATCATGAGTGACAGTGTTTGAGGCTTTGGGTATTTGTGAAGACAGAGCAATTAAACACTGTTTTAGGTAGACAAAAACAGATGCACTAGCACATTCAGGGTCTTAGTTTATTTTCAAGTCTTTTGGAAAAAAATTATTAGAAAAGAATTGCAATTTCAATGTCATAATTTTCCAGAATACTTTCTCCCGACTCATTCATAGGCCAGAGTTACTCTGCCTGCTACCAGTAGAAATTGCATCACAGCCTCAGGAGCAAATTAGCAGCCTGTTTCTCATCTCCAGCAGTTGATTTCTGTGTCTTTTAGCAAGCTGTGCTCTATCATAATTGTAACAGGAGTTTTTTTCCCAGCTGAAGCCCCAGTGTCCCCTCTTCTGCTACAGATATACCTCTGCAGCACAGCATCCTGCTGTCTGGCCTGCAGCTTCAGAAGGGAGAAAAAGGAATGGTGCTGGCAGCAACAGCAAAGCGCATGGGAATGCTGGAACAGGGACAATTTTGCTAAGGATAAACAAATTTAACTAGTGTTTTCATAAAATATTTCATAAAAGGATGTTCAAGCCTAATAGGACAAGACATTCTGGCCTAAAAATACATTTTACCTCCTAATCACATTACTTGAGTATTTCCTACAGTTCTCTATGAGAAATACTGGTGCTTAAGCATGAGGGAAATTAGCAATGAGTAAAATATTCTATTAGCGGATAGAAAGCATATTTACACTACAATACGGTGACATTGTTTCAGGGACTTGGGTAAATAACCCAAGGCATTTCCAGAACAACGCCTTTCCAGTTATCCAGACTCTTCTTAAATTGGATGATCACTAAGCTGACAAAAGCTTACTATGTCCCTTTGAAAATCACCCTCGAGTCAATGGGTTCCAATGAGTTGTGGACCTAACTACTGCAGTAGCATCTCCCTGAACAACGGTAACACAAGATAGAATTTTACAGATATTTTGCTTTTCAGTGTGCAAGTACTTTTGATTAAAATTTATTCAGTGTCTTTTGGTCATTTGAACAAGGCATTGGATTTATAAATTATATAGCACTCTCCCTGCCACACAAGCTGATGTTTGATCATTGGCCCGTGCCTAAACAGCAATGTTAACCTAAAACCCCTGTGTTCTTTTCTCTTCAGGCATGATTCTTGCTCACAGTGCTTCACGCAGAGGAGCTGAAAAGAGGATTTACAGTGAAGGGAAAAAAACCCTTCCAGACGCAAACAAACCCAGAATTTTTAATACCGGAGCTGTCATTATAAAATAATAAACCAAATGAACCTAAGAATATTTTACAAAATTTACTGTCTTAATGCTTCCAGTGAGGCCAAACAAATAGTCTTAAGAGATATGGTCCATGCATTCATTGTTTCTGTTAACATCCTATGAATGATTGGCTCATTGTTGCATATAATGGAGATACCCAACTGATCTTAATTTACATTAATTAGTGTATCCTAAGCCATGGCTAAACATACATTGAATATCCGATTAAACTCTGAAGGGGCAGTATGGTCGACCAGATAAGGCACAGAATCAGGATCCAGAAGAACTGGATTCTGCTCCTAGCTGACTCCAAGGTAACTACCCCCCTCATATGTGCCTCAGATACTCAATTGGTAATGCAAGAGAACAATTTTGTCTGAACAATGGTCTTTAATGCATACCAAATCTCAGACTTGTAGCTTGCAAAATTCTTAAGGCGTACCTGTCTTTGCAGATCAGAGAATGGCAGATGTCTTTGTTTCTAGAGTGATCAGCATTAAGTGCAAGTGTCTCTTTACTGGCCCCCTGGGCATGAATGACTAAGTCATTGAGAAACCAAGAGATGTATATTGCAGCATAATTAGCCTCTTCTGGTCTCTATCAGCAATGCAACCCTTTCCTTGTATGTTAGTAACCTACATCCCTGCCTCAAGAAAACCCCCTCTTTCTGCAGTGTCTGTAAGACCTCCTGCAGAAGCGGTGATTGTTTCAGTGTTCAAGGCATGAGGAGATCAGGGAGAGAGAAAATAATTAGATACATTCGCCTAGATGAAAATACAGATAGGGACTCAAATGAGCAAACTATTTTAACCCAAATCTTAAAAGCTAATGCTTGGGAACAAATTGTTGCATTATGGTTGTGCTGGCAAACAAACAATATGAACAAGGGGTACTGGAGATCACTTTGTCACAACCTAAAGGTCCTGTCATACTTCTACATCTCTTTCAACCAATGATAATTGTCACAGAGTGCCTCGATCACTCCTTTGTAGGATGCCTGCAGATTACTTTAGTCTGGCTCTCCTCTGTACTGAGAAAAAGAGAAGTATATTCAGATTCAAGGGAAGGTGGGATTCAGTGCCCCATTTTATGCATGGTGAACGTTTGTTTCCACGGTTTTTTTCCATCTATATCACACCTTTCGTCCATCTCTCCATTTATTCATCTTTCTTTATCATCTAAACTGTCTTTCTTTCTTTTTTTTTTTTTGGTCCCTGCTTGGCCAATGTGTCTCATCCATTTTAAAGACTCCTGCCTTTAGTCAAAGCAAGGTACCAGGGAATATCAGCAGCTTCCTACATTTTTTAATCAATACATTTAATTATTTTACTCTGTCCGCTGTGTTCCACAGGGTGGAGCTCCTTTAAAGCATCCTACAGGCAAATTCATTATCCATCCTGAACTTCCCTTTTCTGTCTATAAAAAAGTACAACACTTACTGTGCCATTCATTTCAATACCAGCTTGAACCTGCAATAGAGAACACTGCCACTGAAAAAGGCACTTCCCTCCCACCTGTACAGATCACTACTTTTTACCCTTTTTCTGGTCCTTCGACATGTGCCAGCAGAAACAGTTGTATGGCAGCACAATAAAGAGTCGGGAAGTTGACACGGGTAAAAATAACTATATTTTGCTTGGTTAGCTGTTTTCTGCATCAATGCTTGTGCTGGGCTAGAGTGTCTGGTGAAGTGAGGGTGTACAGAAGATGCAGTAGCCAGAATAATCAGCCAGAGAAAAAGACAGGGCAGGACTGTCTCTTTTGGCAGTGATACTAGTTTCTGCTGGCTTAAACTGCTTGTAAAGTCATGGTATCAGGCCACTGGCCCCACTGCCTGTCATGTAAAGATGTATTACTTCATTGTTCCCTTGTGTCCTTTTGTCTCCTTCTAAACTTTTTTTGTTCTACCTTTTGTTACAGTGGAATTTTAGAATGTGTTGGATTTTTTTATAGTGATTTTAAAAAATAGTAATAATTATAGTCATAGAAGAAAATGCAGATAGCAAGAGAAATATTTCCACTAACTCAAAATGATCTTTTAATCTTTTTTCTCACAAAGTAAGAATTCTGATTCATGTGTTCTTTTAAGCATAGATATATCTTGTTGCAAACTGAAAAAAAAATAAGAATCATATATTCCTTCCCCAAAAAGAAAAGTTCCTAACAGCTCAGAGCTGTTGTAACATATCCCTCTTGCAGAACTTTTTTCTAACTTTTTTTAGGAGTTACCAGCAGTAATTCTTCTGAGACAGAATGTTATCCTTCTGAGAGAGACAGACCAATCTTGCTGCCTTGAAAAGTCCTTTTCCACAGCCACAGAATCCACCGGTCTGAAATGTTCCTGAAAGGGCTTTAGTAAAGCAACTTCTTTTCTTACTTCCCCTCAGCTGTTGTCTCTCAGCTGCCTGAGGCTTTGAACATCCAGAAAGTGAAATAGTATCTAGAAGCACTTATATGTGGCCATGGCAGGAGTGAAGGGAGTTTTCAGGCTGAAATAACAGCAGAGGAAGCACAAAGATCAGATGGAAATCCTGCGTAACATGAGGCACCTCTAGAATCTTCAGTATGCTCTACTCTCTTGCTTCCTGATGAGGGGAACAGTCTCTGCAGGTCTTGTAGTTCCCGGAAAAGACTCCTGGGACAAGAAAGTGATCTGTAAAATCAGCACAGACACTCTTCAACAGGACTTCCTCATTCCCTGGGAATGATGCTTCCAGAACCGCCCTCTCCCTGGCTTGTCTTCTGTCTTCTCTCACCTACCTTCCTACTGCCTTGCTTGTGCAGTCTCACCTCATTGCCAAATAACCACAGAAATGGCAAGCATGAGTGACACCAAGAGAAGATGGCTGTGAAGCTCGTAGAGGTGTACAGTAATCTGTTTCCTTTCTGTCTTCTGGGGAGAGGTGAGTACAGATCAGTTTCTTTGTGTTTATGAAGAGCCCACGGCGTTGCTGCACCCCAAATTAGCATGCTGTACTGAGGCAAATGCTGAGCTCATACTAGCACATGTTGCTGTGCCTATACTAGCACTTTGGTTTGGGTCATTAGCGCAGCATTGAAGCGATTTCTCAAATGTACTGCACTTAGCACATATTGATTGGGGACCAGAGAGTTTCTGGTGCATCTTTTCCAGATTCCTGTTGGGAAGGCTAAATACATGCCCTTCCATGTGCTGCAAGCACTAAATCAAGCAAAAGGGGCCAAGCCGAAACCCACTTCTTCGGGCAGCTTTGAATCACATATTCAGGGGATGTATGACCCAGTAGACAAGAAAAAATCCAATCCCAGTTAAATTCCCTGAACCACAACACGAGGGTGTAATGGCCTCAGTGCCACCTGTTTCTTTTTAACAATCCACTCCTCTAGTTACAAATCTCTTGATAATTAAGAGATAGCCAATGCTGTATCATTATACCCTCGCTAATTTTCATCACCCAGGTATGAGTTTCTTACATTTCCTTCTGTTCTCCTCCTGAAAAATCTTGATTACAGAAAAACAGCATCAAGAAACCTGCCATAATGTTACCAACTTGATGTGTACTTTCAACAGAAATTTGAAATATATTTTAAACCTTACAATTAAAATGTTTAGTGTTCTTATTAGTATCTACCAGTGATTGCTGACAGTCAGTAGAAATAAACCCTCCTCCCTTTTACATGTATTTTGATGATTTTAATAGCATTTTCTTGCTTTGTTAACGACCAAATTAAAACTTCACTGGGCAGATTTAAGCATGGGCTATACACACCTTGCTCTGTAATCAGGGTCTTATAGGACCCTACTGATTACTTCTCCTGAGTTTTTTTTTTTTTTCATAAATCAACTAATTTCTTACTTTGCTAGGTTTTTTATCAATATCTGATCTGTTAGAAAACTCACACATTTCAGCTGTTGCCTGAATGTCAGACCAGTTTCCTTCCCTACCAAGAACTTATCAAAAGCAACAGGCAGAGCACTGATAGTGCTAATAATATTTGTCTAATGACTCCATCTCAGTTGCACAAGAGTGATAAAACAGCAAACAGAACAAACACTCTGGCAGAAAGCTTGTTTTTGAAGGAGTATGATATCACATCAAAACCAGCTACAGAATATTTACTGATGGCTCAGAAATACTTCTCACCTCTGTCTAAATGTAACACATTTGAAGTAAGAAAAGAGGGACTACATCATAGCCAGAAAACATTAAATATATAATTACTTCTCTTTGGCACACACTGTACAACCCCAAGCTTCTTATAATGTATGAAACAAGTACACCTGTTACATTTTGAATCAACATGAAACCAGGACTTGCAAAGTTAAATACATCTGAAAAAATTGTCTCAGTTTCAAATTGGAACTTATATTTGTAGTAGGTGGTCATGTAGTAAGATAAAGAGTTTATGCATGTGTGTTTTTAGTAGGTGGATTTCAGTTTCTATCTTTTGTCCCAGAAACAGCAAAAGGGTATATATAGTATTTTGGCATAAGGGCTTTTACTGGGGGTAAGAGAATCAATATTTTTTTAATTTAAAACATTCCACTAGTCCTGGTAGATTCTTTACATGATAGACTGAAATTACTTCTGTCTTAAAGGTCACAGGATTGAGGACCAGTGGTGTTGGGCTCCAATCCTAGCTTGCATCCACTGTAAAATCTTGGTCAAGGCAAACTCAATATTTTCACATTATTTTAGTCTGGTTTTACTTCTCAAAAGTAAACAAGGTACACTTTGAATTATCTAAGTTCAGGCACCAGGAATTTAAGTGGCATAAAATGGGTTTTTGCCTAGACTCTTCTGCTGAGCCAAGAAGTCATGTGTGGTCATTGCTTCCATCAGCCTTGCTAGGTTAACCAGAACTTGCTTTGGTATCTTGATGCTACAGTGGGCTGCACCATGTACACAGAGCTGATCTACTTGTGCCTCAGGTTGTATGTAACAAATATTCTGTTTTCCCAAAGCCCAGTCAAAGCTGTAGCTTTGTCTGGGCTAGCAGACATCTAAAGAAGCATCAGCATTGTAGCTGTTAACACATAATAGCAGAGAAAAGAGATGCAGAGATAGAAAAAACGTAGAACAGATTTAGTGACTAGTGCTACAGAAAACCTGAAATGCTGGTTAAGAGAATGCTTGGAAAACCAACACAATCTGAAAAATCCTCTAATGTTATCAAGCACTGGCCTTCTTTCCCCGGAAATCAAGGATCAGGATTCTTTTCTATCCTACTCTACTTTCTAATGTATAAAATAAGTATCACTAAAATAACCCTAAGAAAATAGGCTGGAAGGGACCTCTTGAAATCTTCCAATCCAAACTTCAGTTGAAAATAGATCCTTAGACGAGGTTGTCTAGGACCCTGCTAGACCAGATCTTGAGCATTTTCACATCTTCTCAAAGCAACCTCTTGCAATGTTTGGGGTTTCTCTTGGTGAATAACATTTTCTTAACACCAGATGGAACTTTTCCTCTAGCAATTCACTCATTGCCTCCTGTCCTGTCACCATGCATCTGTGTGGTGAGAGTACCTCTGTCTTCTCTGTAACTATCTTTTAGATTTTGGAAGACTGTTACTATGTCCCTCTTATGCCCTCTCTTCTCTATCCTGAACAATCCAAATTAGCTTAATTTTTCTTCATTTCTCCAGCTCTCTGATCGTCTTGGTGGCCTTTCACTGGAGTACTGGACTATCTAAATTTTTTATATCTGTCTCTTGAACTGGACAGACTACAGGTAGACACATCATTCCAGGTTAGGCTTACGAAATGCTAAATATAGTGAAATAATCACATTGACCCTAAAGATGTTGGCATTGAAAATACAAGACTTTTTCAGCTCTGCTGTAACATCTAGTTTTGTCTTTCGTCCTGGTTTCTCTATACTTCATTCCGCTATATTTTCTTTTCATTCCAAGGTTAATTCAGGTTGAAAACACTCATTGTGAAATTTGAATCCTTCCCAGGGAAAACAACGAAATTCAGAATTAAATAGTATAGAAAGTTTTCAGTATATTCTCTTTGTAAAATAGAAGGCGGCTTTATAGTTTTTAAAATAATACAATGGAGAAACCATTGCTTCTCCTCCCAGACCGTAGGATCTTGCTAGAAGGAACTCATGTGTCATCAACTGCAGAAATTTAATATAACTAATTAACCACTCTGGGCCTCACTCAAAAATCAGTGGGAAGAAATGGAATCCTCCAGTCTTTGGAAAAATAATAAGAAAAAAAGCTGTAAGTATTTATAAACTGTTCATTTCTCTCCAGCAGATGACAAAGGAGTGAACAGTGTTTATGATGGAAAGTGCATCACTTAGGGTTTCTTAATGCAAGCAAGCCCAGAATGTTTGTTCACTCCTACTGTTAAAAGCTCTAATGGTTGTGGGCCCCTGGCTTCATAACTGCCTCATGATTTGGCAGCAGAGTAAATTAAATAGGGAGAAGAGTCAACAAAAACCTAGGCACTTGTGGCAAGGCAGGACACCAGGGTGACTTGTGCAATCATCCGATCTTGAAAGAGAACAAATTCATCAGGAAACAGGAAGATTGGAATTTGAGAAATGCCTGTGGAGTGGGTTTTTTTTCTGAATTTGCATTCCTATAGCTCAAGAAGTAAAGGATTGATGATCTCTTAGTTCATCAAATATGTTGAATACTCTGTTTTGGTAAAAATGCTTATAGTTCAGACATTGCTTAGCATTTGCTGCCCTTTTCCTCTATTGTATCTCTCAAGCATGTTTCAGTTCTTTGAAGGATAATGAAAGATCTCTCCTGGGAAAAGGGAAGTTGTGAGTGATAGAGCAACTGAAATGGCACCTGGATTTGGCTTGGCAGCAAGCACAGCTGGTGAGCTAATAAAGTTGACATTTCTTATGGATTCTTTTCACTGTGGCCATGTGATGAATGTCATTCCATACCATCTCCAATTCTTCACAGGGGAAATAGAAGGTTGGTATATTTTTGGAATATGCCTCTGTCAGAACAGGCTCACTGTCTACCTCTAAAAATCCTTAACTGAATGCTAATTTCAAAGCCTGTAACATATGACAACCTTGATTCTTTGGCAAGAATTGATGACTGGGGGGCAAAGAAAACATGCTGATCCATTAGATCCACACAGACGTCGAACAGTATGGTAAGGAGTATGTGGTATTTTATTACTCAGATATAATTCTCTGTGTATATGAGGCATTAGCAAAATTTCACAGGTAAATCTTTTCTTGAAAAATGCGTTTTCAAGTTGAAAGAAACAATCTGTAAACCCATGTGATGCTCTTCAAACCACCTTAAGCAGAGAAAAAGTACAACAACTCTACCTCTTGGGTTTGGTTTTTTTCAGAATGAAACATTGAAAATCTTTTTCAAACTGCGATTTTGAAATTTCTTTAAATATATTGAAGTATAAAATTAGAAGAACTGACAACTCTGAAAACAGATTTTTTTGTTTTATGGGATTTGTAGAGCTTTCGGCCTTGGATTGTGAAGCAGAGGTCCAGCTCTCTGTCACATCTAACAGGCATGGCTTCAAATCTCCACAGATCGGAAGTTTCTAGAAATGTGTTGTGCTTAGAGTAGCTATGACAGCTCAATTCAGGAACTGTGTAACTCCTGACGGGGCTCAACCACGGCTGTGGAAAGCATCTGAAAACGGGTTTTCAAGAAATGCTGGCCATGAGGATTGAATGCAGGTGTAATCTGCACACTAAGTAGCCTGGAGAAGACAGGCAGTGCAGAGAGCAAGAATGTGCTTGTGGTAGTGGGAAGCGTTGTGAGATGAGACTACAACTTTCTCCTTTACCTTGATCTGTGAAAATAAATGCTTTTTAGATTTTCAGTAAGTTTTCTTTAAGCTTTCTTCAAGGTATTTCAGTGAAGTAGTTAAATGTTCAATAGTGCCCAAACTGAAGCAGCTCATTCTGTTTTCAGTGTCCTCAATGAGCTGACTAGGTTGAAAAACAAGGTTTTCTCTGCAGATGTGGAACAGTTCTTGGAAGTGTCAAAACAATTTGACTGTGTTAAACTCCAGATTCAGACTTCAGGATTTGCATTAAAGATCTAAAATTCTTCCACTAGATGCAACAGATTGCAGGATAGTCTGCACATAAAAAATTTTTAGAAAAATATTTTCTGTTTTCCATAAATTTTTGGGGTTTTTTGAAATAAATTAAAGCGAATATAAGACATTCATTGTTGTTGAACTAGACACATTAGGAGTGCAACATAAATTGGCTGTTTCAGGGGAGCAGAGGGAAAGGGAAAAAATAGAATTTTTTTCCTGAAGTAATAAAGTATGTCAAATCCAAAGTCTACTGTGAATGCTCCAGGGAGACGAATTTTTTTTCCTATCCTGCATACAACCTCTATGAGCTACTGGTAATGATCGTTAACGTTGTTATAGCACACTTTAAATCTGTAATATGTTATAACTCTCTAATAAACTAAGGAAATAACATATGTTCTTTCCTCACCTGCTAAACAAATGGCAAGGAGTGTAAATTCATTTGTTTGACTTTCTTTTTTTTATTGCTTTGAGCATCTTAAATTTAAATAATCAGATTCAAAATACTGGCTTCAATCTAAAACAGACATGCTTGGGAGAAAGGAAGGATCCTTTTTCAAAGGATCTGGTAAACAGTAAGCAATTAGCCACAACACGCTACCAGGGATTGTTTCATTGAGGCTGCCATACTAAATTAACCAGACATATGCCCTTGGAAGGACTAGTAAAGCAGAACTACTTACAGATGTTTTCAATTACTCTATATGAAACCATGTGCTTCTTCTTTGATTTTTTTATTTGCCTTTCCACTCCAAGGAAAATTAAAATGCAAATCCAACTAATCTAGTCCTTCTTTCCCCTAAATGGTAGGACTTGAATTATTGAATATTAGCTGCCGAAATCTCTCTGAGCTACTCCCTGTGGATGGATTCATGAGACATGAGTAACTTACAGTTTTTGTCTTTTCTTAAGGCGATCCTATCAAGATAATCTGCCTTAGTTGCAGGCATTAAAGAGCAATCATGACTGCTTAGCTCTATATGTCCCGTTGATGTTGGGAGCATCTGGAGAACTGGAAATGAGTTCATAAAGTAGTAGGGAAAATGTCCTTGCAGTCATATCAAGATTGAGTGCTTCAAGTATAAAGAAGCCCTCCCCCAGCATCAAGCTAAAGATTTTTTGATTCCTAGTTAGAACTGCTCCTTGGACATTCTTGCAGTCTTGTCTCTGAGTTTTTTCACTTTGGTTTTTTGGGTTTTGTGTTTTGATATGTAGATATCATTTTCAGGAAGTTAACATCTCATGAGTTCCCAAATATCATGTGAACTACATTTGCAGTCCAAACAAATTCTCTGTCCCTGAGAACAGTTTGTAACTAGGTAGTATATATCTGCACTAAAGGTAGATTTAATGCACAAAAGCAGACATAGTAAACAAAGGAAATTATCTTACTTGAATAAGTCATCAATGACATGAACTCAATCTCATTATCATTTCTCTGGAAAGAAAAAAATCCTTGTTTTAAGCCTCACTACCAGTGGTTAAGCTGGTGGCTAGAAAGGCTCCTGCAACCTTATGTGAAGTACCAACGTCCCTGAGCTTATGTCCCAAACTCTAGCAGCCCGGTAGATAGATGATCTGAGTCATCCTCTGGGGCACCAAACTATCTCTATATGTCAATATAATTTGTACAATTTAAGGCTATGCACCTGAAATCCAGATATTCTGACACTGAAGTTTTCTTTTTAATAATCATTCCCAGCATAATTGTTGAACACAGGACTAGAGGGTCACTGACTGAGAGCACTGTGTGCAGCACAGAATCTGAAGCATATGGGGTCAACATATGAGAGAAGCCAGCTGGGATGTGATTCTTTGACTCTGACATGAGCACTCTGCCTGTGGATCCTGGACTCTTAGTTCATTCTCAGTCCAGTTCTGTACATTGTCTAATGACTAGTAAATATAAAACAGCCAGGCTAAGCAAAGTCTAAAACTTTGTATGAAAATAAATGAAATCTTGCATTGTGGTTACTCAAATCAAGAAGAGATTGTATAAAGCTGGTTCTACAAACAAGACACAGGCTACTTACCTATAAGCACTTGACAGGAATGCTAAGTTAGGATTTTATTTGCTATTAAATTCTCTTCTAGTTAGTGGTGAAAGATTGGTACTTCCAGCATAAAGCAGGAAATCACTGAGAGCAGAGATCTACATAAACATGAGGTATGAGACAGGTCTGGGCTGGGGCACAATCTTGACCTTATAAACTCTATAATCAGAGTGCTGTGTAAACTTATCCAATATGACTCAACGTATCAGATTGTCACAAACTGTTGAATTTATTATTTAAAAACATTAATGAAGTCTAGTAGTTCTACGGTATCTGGAAGAATGTAGTGCATAAGAAAAAAATGCTTTCATTATTTATTTAATATTTTGCTTCCTATGACCCAAGAAATACATAGACACAATCTCTAGAATGAAAATATATATATACTACTCATTTTTAGTTAAACCTTGCCCCAGAATCTTGTGCCTCACAGAGACGGTAAACCATGATTGTCAGTGATTTTTAATGCTAAGAACAATAATCAGTGTATGTACTGTCTGACAACTGTTCCCTGTAGAATTATGAAGGCAGCATATTCCATTATTTGGCAATATCTCAACACTCCAACCATATATTGTCAGCCTAGGTTTTCAGATGACTTACCACTCAGTTTCCTAGCTCCTGTGGGTATAAGTTTATCCCTCATGTTACTTTAATGTAGCTTTGTGAACTCTCATTTCCTTTGAGGATTTTATAGAACTAGAAGTATTACCCGAATGCATTAAAAATATTAGTATCTGCAGACTAAGCAGTTTCTCCTGAATTCTGTAAGCAACGCCTACAAAACAGGAAGCCATTAACTGCCATGAATATATATAACCGTGGATATGTTGCATGGGATACTTATTAAGACATTTACTGATGAGATAGGGGGCTTGGAAACTGGTTTTGGTTATGGAAATACTGACAGCAGCAGTACTCTTTTCACTATCATAAGGCCTTATTAAAAAAATAGAGGGGAAAAACCTACACTTTAAGGCCAGTTATAAAGATTTTCAGAGCTTGCAGTTTTAGAGAAGCCCGCCAAAAAAAAAAGTGTCTCATACAAGTTACAAATGTGTGCAAGCTTAATTGCCTTTCCAGTTCTGAAGATTCACAGCTAAGGCATGACCTGTCCCTGGCTCCCCTGACCTTCACTTTTAGGAAAACAGACAAATCAATGTCAGTGAATGAAACACTGGGGATGAAACACAAGCAGCCATTGATAAGACCTGGGAGATCTATGTCTTGAAGGTGTTTGCAATTTAACCTGAAGGTGAGTTGGTCATTGCAGTGCAATGGTGTTAAGGATTCTTAACTAATATGCCCAGTCAAAAGACTGGCATCTTCATCCACCACACTAATTTAACTTTCTGAGTGGCCAGAAGGTTTAGTTCCTTATTTAGTATTTTCCACTGGGCTGTAAAAGAAGCTGTAAGATTATTATTCACAACCATTATCCTATCATGGAAAATTACAGTTGGAGCAGTAACCATGGTTTACCAGCTTGTATTTGTGATCTATTCCCTCACAAGGGATCCCCAAGCAAAGCAAAAAAGAAATAGAAATACAAAGCCAGACTCAATTTCAAAGAGGAAGAGAATAGCAAGCTTACAGCAAGACAGAATTTTTTAAAAATATGTCTGAAGTTAAAAAAAAAATCCAGAGGAAAAAGGGAAGTTTAACTTCAAGCCAAAGAAAAGACCATGTATATCAATGAAAAGAAATACAAGATACTGATAGACAGCCAGATGGTCATGGGGCAGTGCAGTCCTCCTGACAGATTCTGAAGTTGAGATAGATATCTTGTCTTTGTTAAATTTCTGTTAAGGCACTGTCAGGATCCAGAATATTATTAAGCATTTCTAAATTTAAGAGAGCAATCAAGCTAGAAAACACACAAAGAACAGTCTCATGACCCCTGGAAATTTAGTGCTTGTGTTCTGAGCCTGTGAGCATCCAGTGTGCTTCTATTTCAAAGGATGTTTGTGCTACTTGTTTGCACCAGATTTCTGTTGTGTTTAATGCCATGTTTCAGGGGTCCTCTGGTAGCTTGGAAGGGACAGAGAAGAAATTGCAGTCTTGCACATATTTTGTACCCATCTTGGCAGGGTGAAGGAGAAGATAGCTTCCTCTGAGCGTTCTAGGTTTGCTACAGATGAAGATAGGACATAGGCAAGGAGTGACGAAACATGTGGTAGCATTCAGTTCCTATTTTACTCATAAGGCTATTATGTTCAGGATCTAACCTGCAAACCAATCTGGAGTCAGAATGTCATTTTTTTCCAGGTCAGGCAGGAACCTTGCTTTTCTTTGTAGCATGTCTTCCTTATAAATTATCTAATGGAAGGTTGCATGGTCACATCCAGAGGGTAGTGTTCAATGGCTCAGAGTCCCAGTGGGCATCAGTGACGAGTGGTGTCCCTCAGGGATCCGTACTGGGACTAGTGTTATTTAATATCTTCGTAGATAAAGGGATCAAGTGCTCCCTCAGCAAACTCGCAGATGACATCAAGCTGAGTGGTGCCATTGACACTCCTAAAGAATAGGATGCCACCAGAGGGACCTGGACAAGCTTGAGAAGTGGGCCCATGGGAATCTCATGAGGTTTAACAAGACCAAGTGCAAGATGCTGCACCTGGGTCAGGGCAACCCCCAGTATCAATACAGGCTGGTGTATGACAGATGGAGAACAGTTCTGCTCAGAAGGACTTGGGGATGCTGATGGATGAGAGGCTGGACATGAACCAGCATATGTGCACTTACAGCCCAGAAAACCAGTTGTGTCCTGGGCTGCATCATCTTTTCTGGTCATGTATATATTTCTAAATGCCTGAAGCTGATGCACCTACTTTTCAGTCACCAAGTGCCTTTCTTTTACTATCGTACTACTTTCCCTTACTCCCTTAACAATGGCTCTAGGTTCTGAGTGTCTAGGAAAAGGGATTTTTAATAATGTGAGACAAAACTGTGGCAAATACATCCTTGTAACACCTCTTTTTCCAAAATTTAGTTGCATTTTAAGACTGACTAAATCCATTTTAGGTATCACCAGTTGACTTACTTAGTAGTTTCAGAAAAAAAACGTAGGAAAATTATGAACAAACTCCAGGTTTGCATGCCCAAGCTGTGCGTAATCCATCCTCTACAAAGCCAACAAAGTAACTGCTCCATGAAGGAAGGAGGAGCTGAGACTAAATATCGGCTGTTCCCACTGACCCTCATTTTTGACACAGCAGAAGCAAGCATCAGGGACCTGCCTCAGCAGGGTATGAAGGAAACACACATTTTCAAATTCAGTGTCCCTGTCCCACCAAATATTCACAGGAGCTACTGGCAAAACATGTGCCTTCTCCCATTTCACTGATGGTCCATAGAGAGAGAAGCAACCTTCTCCAAGAGCTCAAGTGTTGTTCACCTTTCTAGAGCATGGGGCAGAATTCGCTTCCCACAGTCACTCAGAGCAAAGTCTCACAGTGCATGAGGCAGGAGAGGAGGGTAACTGAAAATAGGAAGGAGACTGGAAGAGAATAGCCATGAGGTCCCTTCCACTTCTGTGCTCTCCAAAGGCAAAAATTACAGCATCTAGAGAGAATTGCCCGCAATAAATTCTGTAAATTTTGTTCGCATAACTACAGTGAATGAAGGCAAAACCTTAGATTTACTTTCTTTTCCATAAAAGCAAAGTTTCCTGAAAATATATATATATACCTATCTATCTAAGATGGGACATGAAGACAAACATGGGGTCCCAGTTAAATCCCCAGCAAGACTGTAATGCATTTTGTATTTAGTTGACATTGTTCACCAAAGAATTTGTCACCACCAAAGAACACAGTTATTAAAATGTGAAGGGTTCCAGCTTCTTTCAAGTTCCAAAATTAATTAACAATCCCAAGAATTTAGGGCATTTTTTCAAGTTATGTTAAGTCAACTAAAGTGTCACATGCTGTTAGCTCACTTTAGAACTTGTCTTATATAATGTTGCTGTAAAACATACCCTGGTAGGACACACCAAAACTAAAAGCTCATGGCTCTTTATGCATAACTCAAAGAAAATTTGACTATAGGCCAGTAACAATGGGCATTTTTAGTCATACCTATTCTGAGTGGCTGTCAAATCCAATTGCCTGGCAGTGGTTTAGCATTTCAGGTTTTGTAAGGTTATACACTCCCTATTAAAAAGTAAAAATCAGGGCTCAGCATTCCTTATTCTTAATTTATTTTCGTTACTGTCTGAAATGTGACTATTTTTTATAGCATGACTGGATATTGTGGTTGTAGTAAGATACACCCAGAGACATATTTCTCGGAGAGAAAACTGCTGCTACAAATATTCATGTTTACATAATTTCTCAATGGTCAACATTTTAAAGCATGAGTCTTGGCATTGAATGGCCTGTGTAAACATCCAACACTGCCTTTAAACCTTCTTAACCTTCACCATCATTTCAATTTCATTTGTCCTATTATAGCTGGCAAGAGCATTAAAACATCCTCAGCATACAGGAACGGTCTAGTTCATGTCAGACACAGACCCCTGAGGTAGTTCTGGGGAAGCCAATGAGTGCACATGGTACAGCACAGCACAAAGGAGGCTGATGTAGCCACTTTCATGTGGTGAAACAGCCTATGCGTTCAAGCTACCTTCGTTGGACAGGCAAACTCTGCCGTCCTCCATGTTTTCCTTCTGGAGTTCAAATTCAGTTCAGGTATCTGCTATTAGATACCATCACAGGGATAATTATATTACTTTACAAGTAATATAACAGCAGTGGTAACAAATCTACATCTATTTCAAAAAAAAACCCTTCTAATCAGTTGAAAAAACAAACGAAAATGTTTGGCCCAGACAAGCAAATGATCAACCAGCAGTATTTGTTGAGCAATATTACAAAAACATTCACATTTTCCAATCTGCTTTCCTCAAAGTCATGAGCTGAAATTACTTCATAAGTTCTTATTTTCCTAGTCACCAACACACTGGTGGCCAGGGACAGATATGAGAAAGTATAGATTTCAGTGTCTTCTGCAATGACCAGTGTCTTCTGTCCTCCACTGCCACACCTAATATTCAAGATGAAAAAATCATTCTTGTGGAAATCAGGGTGAGCAGGAGTGTCCTTTCTGTGGCAAGCCATGTGGTGTTACTTTTTTGGAATATTAAAGAGACCAGAAGTTAATTGTTCACCTGCATGTTTGTCTGTTCCACGGTGAACACTTTCCTTCTCCAAAGAATATTGTCATCAAATCTTGTTTTTCACATTCTGGCCTGACTGTTGTTTGGAGTAAGCCAAACAACTGTGCAACAGCTTAGGCACTGCTAAAGGTGAACCACTACTGATTTTAAGTAATATTGATCAGAAAGGGAAGTTTAAGGAAAAATAAAACCAACTGTGATGTTTTGGAATTAAATAAGATTCTTAACACTTACTGGACTGTAACGTACTCCACTCTGATTAACAGCTATCTGTCCTTAAGAAGAGAATTTATGGTCTCAGTGTTGTGGCAATAGTCACTGCCTAATGTTGAAGGGCTGGAGGTTAATATTTTATGTGAGTGATTCAGATTTACCCCTGTGCTTACAGAACAACTGATTACACATTTGGGTTAGGCTCTGTCCAGTTTGTCATCCTTTGTTACTGTTTTTGTTGTTCCAGGAAAAGCAACACAGACGTGGGTGAGCTTTTCCATGTGGCGAGATGAGAACGCTCTTCAAAGAGAGGAACTTGGTAGGAGACAGATTTGAGGCGGTGTGGGGGGATTAGTCACTCTGCTGTCTGGAAGACTTCTGCTAACTGAGATTTTGCAAGTCTTGCTATAGAGAGGATGGAGAATTTCTTGGTCCCTCCCAAGAGAAGACATAACAAGAGAATAATGATGTTTGACATAGTCTTCATGCAAACACCAAAAATTGGCCTTTTCCTGTTACTGACCTGCATATTGCCCAACTTTTCTCCATTCTATTAATTCCGGTACAAGTCCACACTTATTCCCTCTTCCAAACAGTCTTACCTGGGATGATTTATTCTTATCCCCATATTTCCAATTCTGCTTCTGTATTTCTCTTTCCAGTCCCTCCAGATTTTACTTCCACCATGGATGTTGGCTGGGCAGGCTGTCAAATTGCTCACAGCCCACAGAGCTGGAGCATTGGGTAGGACAAAGTACAAAGAGTATCAGGACCAAGTCTGAACAGCAGAGGAAGATGAAAGAGCTCCCCCAAGCCAACAAGCCTCTACACACACCTCAAGGAAGGTCTGTGTTGGGCAAAGAGGGTTGTTAAAGGAATTTTTTCCAGTCAGTTCAGAAAAAGCAAGGTTTTTAATTATCCAGTTCCACAGAGACAGATTGAAAAG
Organism: Lepidothrix coronata; assembly: GCF_001604755.1. NCBI lineage: Eukaryota > Metazoa > Chordata > Aves > Passeriformes > Pipridae > Lepidothrix > Lepidothrix coronata. The sequence goes on from NW_016690189.1 coordinate 6,010,559, forward strand.
TAGAGACCTGGCCTCTATTTCTTCCATGTCAGAGTAGGTCCTCACCATCCATTTGGCATCCAACTACCTCTTTTTCCTTGAAGATGCAGTTGCATTATTCAGGTTAGTACAGTATTACATGTTTTGATGTGCTGTGTGCTGTTAAGCTAGATAAAAAACTGGAAGCACCCAACTGCGTAGTACAAGTCTCTACCCCGGGAAGATCATACAGCAACACATAGACACGCCGCTACTACCAAACCCCTAAGTCAATCTCATGCTGACTTGCTCTTGCCTACTGTTTGTCCCGTCCTTACACAGACATTTATCCTGTATACAGCACTACCACATCTGAGCACTACCTCTCTTTTGGAAAGAGGGGAGGTAGCAGGAGGTTTCTTTTTTTAAGGCACTCATTCTTGTCTGTTCTAATAATGCCCTCCAGATCATTTCTATGACCTAAGGAAGCTCACAAATACTGTAAGAAAAGTCATCTACATCTATTTTGTTTCAGGCACTTTCACCTGCTGCTGCATCACGATTTTATTTTATTTCAGTAATGTTTCTCTCTGCCTGCCACTTCTGTTCACACATGTAGTCCTTTTCTTGCTTTTACTGTTGATGACAAGCTTACCGGAAAAGGTCATCACAAGAAGAGAAACTAATATCAGGCACTGGCATTCCAGTCCCCCACATTTTTGCCTTTGCCTTTTGTTTTGGTTTTTTGGTTGGTTGGTTTGGGGTTTTGTTGTTGTTTTTTTCTATTTTTTTTTTTTCATTTAGTGCTTAGGCTACAAGTGTGAGGAATGGGTGCTTCAAAGAGCGACAATAGATTCATGACACTCTGTGCTCCTATATATTTTTATCCTCTTGCATTCTGTGTAGGCGTTGCTTTTTTGCTCTTTGGTCAACTTTGATCCCTAAGAGCTTAATATGACTTGGATAACACCTGTTGATTTAGGTATCATCCAATTACAGAAGCACTGGTTATAATACAGTAGAGCTTATGTTCGGCTCCTGTGAGTTGCTCATGGGTCTGTTTTCTCTAGGTCATCACCTGGTGTATTACCCACACTGTAGCTAGGAAAAATTTTGCTGTGGTCACTGGTGTTTGCTTTTGGTTAAATCAAATTCATTTTTCATTCAGGAGTTAATAGTTTCAGTTGCTCAGCTTAAATAACACTTCTAGTTTCTCAAGGTACTTGATTGCTGTACTTGGTTATAATTTCAGTATAATTTGGCTGTTTATTACAGTCAAGTGAGATGATTCAATTTCCTTGCTGATTTACTGAATTCTTATTATAGCAGGAAACAAAACATTTTCTCAGTAAGATAAACTCATTTTTTATGGTGATGAAAGACTCATTGAGAAATTGTTCTCGACAGTGGCTGCAGCCATTTTTGAATACTATTTTTTCTAAGGAAGGAAGACTTTGTTTAGTTGTTTTATTATAAGGTACAGGCTAGCATACCTATGAGTATTATACATATATTTTACATCCTCTAGAAGAGAACTGTGAGATCCATACTAATTATCACAGGATCTCATTTTATTTCCCATGACAGCTAGCAGGACATTGTGATCTCTTACTAGTCAGAGAAAGCACATTTGTTCCAAGGTGAATTTACCAGTTCACAAAAGAAAGAGTAATACCCACACTTCATTAACTCTGTTTTAATTACCTTGTACATACAACAGGTGTTTTCCCTCTAAGGGGATATAAGTAAATCCTTACTGCTAACAATTATGGGGTGAATGACAGGAGTTGTCTGAGACTGAAACTTTTCTGCAGTGTCTTCAACATTAATATTTTTCTTCACAGGCTAAATTTTAGGAAGCGTGTTTAGATTTACATCTTTTATGGAGCAAAGGTTTCCACTCTGACATTTTATGTGCCAATTTTTGGCTCTCAGAAGAGCCATCTATGCCCCTAAAACGTAGAGCTAATAGCAAAGATGATTATAGATTTTGATTTGTCCTACTACTCTCCTTATACCATTTTTTACGCATATGCGAATGTATGCTAGGCCTGCACAGAGGGAAAAAAATATTCTGCATCCCTCAACTTTAGAGGTTCTTTTCATGCAAACATATGCACCACTGTATAATCTACACCATGAGTGTTTCCATACCTATTTGTAGGAGGAGGGCTGTAAAGTCTGGCTGTGATGTTTCAGGAGTATGTGTCAATTTAGAATTACTCGGTTTTTGATTGTCCCTCTCCAGATGTCTTGAATAGAGCTGAGAGGTGCACAGTCTGACATGACTTCAAGTGGCTGTGCTGAAATATCTCAGAGGTGAAACTCCAAGACTCTCCAGTTGCCACTGAGTATCCAACACAAATGTGACTCACGTGAAATTTGCCATGCCTCCAAATTTGAAGAACGACAAGCACTTCCTATTTTAATAGGCAGTTTTCAAACCACCAAATATGCATCACTGAAGGAAGTGGCAAGAGGATAGTGGCCATGAGATCAGGACAGGGAGAGAGAAATGGAAATTTGGACTGTTTGAACACAGAGCAGAAGAACAAGAGTGGAGTCTGAGACCAAATGAGAAGAAGGAAGTTAAAAAAGGGACCTAGAGGTAAGAAGGAGTTATATGTGCAAGAGAGGGAGAAAGAGCTGAAAGGCACAGCAGAAGTGGGAATTAGACTGGAAACAAGAAAACAGGAGGGGTTTTGCCACCAGGCTTGTCCTCTGCTCCAAAGCCTAAAAGGGCATCTTTCCCCTGTTGTCAACAGAAACACAGTTCTAAAGGACAAGTTTCATCCTTGCAAAAGCTAATTTTCAGAGAGACTACCTACTTTTTACCCTGTCTGCCTGGTAGCATTTATTCTATTCATTCCAGGGACTCCATAGACATCTGCAACTGAAACTAATTTCTCTACCTTCCTGTTGTAGAAACCATTATAACATTAGAAAATTTTCACCTTGATATTTTCTCGAAAACTATGAAATCTCTTTAAAAAACTATATTCTGAGAACATGAAGAAAGCAGAACAGCATATTTAGAGAGTTAAGAAGGTTCAAATTTCCTTGAGCAATGATACACATTATGATACCAAAAATTAGATAATTATACGTTGTTATTATTTCCATAGGATTCCTCCTCTATCCTTGCCAAAAGACCAATACCATCTCAACAGCAGGTCTTCAATATTTTGGTTTTCCTAAATTTAGTTATTTCCCCAAGCCTTATTTAATGCTTACTATTCACCATCTCTGCAGGCAGAATAATTAATTGCCTCACAGATATTTTTATGGTGGTCATCACAGTAAAAACACAGCTGTGTGATGTTCCCAGTTAATTTCTAGCAAGATGAAGTCTCCCATAAAGACATAAGTTTCCCTTAGTTCCTCTAAGAATAACTCATCAGTGTCATCGTCCTGGCCAGGAGGTCTGTAGCAGAGTCACACAATGACATCTCCATTATTTGTTTGCCCCTTGATTCTTACCCAGAGCTTACCAACTATACCATTGCCAACTGTGAGCTCTATACATTCCAACCCTTCTATTACACACAGTGTCACCCTTCTGCCTCTTCTGCTCTGTCTGTCCCTCCTGAAGAACCTGTAACCATCTAACAGGGCACTCCAGTCACAGGACTCATCCCACCATGGTTCACTTGTGCCAATGATGTCAAATGTCTGGGACTGGGCCAAAGCTTTGAGCTCCTTCTATTTGTCCCTCATGCTGCATGCATTGCTGTAGAAACATTTCATGTGTGGTACACTGCAGTAAACACCTCATGAGAGACTGAGGGTCCCATTATTGCTTGTTTCCTCAAGTTTTGGCACATCATTCCATCCTTCATGATTGATGAGCCTAGTTTTGCCCCTTTCCCCCTTCCAAGCTAGTTTAAAGCTCTGTCAACAAGCCTCACTAGCTCCTGTGCTAGAACTCTTTTTCCCCTCTGAGATAGGTACATCCCTTCAGGTGTCAGTAGAAGAAGTGTTGAATAGATCATCCCATGGTCAAAACCCCCATTTTTTTCCAATTACACCAGCCTTGGAACCACTCATTGACATGATGGATCTTCCTATTCCATGTTATGGGGCTGCTACATGGGTTCCTGAACTCAGGAACCCCCCTGTACAGCTGGGTCTTGCCCTCTGGATTTCCCTTAACTCATGGCCACTTGAGCCTCAGGGCTTTGTATTTTTTCCTCTTCCCATTCAAAACAGCAAAATATATACAGTAGCCCCTCTTACTCCAGAGCATCCTAACTTTCATATTTATATCTGGCCCCATTTTATCTGTCTCTCTTAATTTTTATGTTCATGTACCTTTGGTGACAAAGTTTTCTCTTGACCATATTCTGTGTGTAGCAGAATGTTGTGTATATATTTCTCCAGTCACATAAATAATCCACTTTCATTTGCATCAAGCACTATGGGATAATTGCATCTGAAGGGATGCTGAGAAGGTTTGCAATGGGCACTACAGATGCTTTACCTCATCATGGCCCAGCAGACTTTCACATCATTGGCTTGTGTAAACAGTTCTATGTAGATGTGACTTGCCTCTGCAGTGGCAGTACATGTGGAGCTTAGGAGTAGCGTCTTTACCATTTTTGCAATTTACTAAAGCCTTCTTGCTCTGTATCCTGCTTGATCCCCTCTCCTCTGTTACAGTTTCCAGATCTGAGAATAGGTGAAGGTCTCATTGTTGAGCTAGAGGAATGACACTATACTGCAGGAAAAAGCCTACATGCAACTGTTGCAATACCAGACTGTAGTGTGTTGACCCTGGCCAGATACCAGGTACCCACTAAAGCCACTCTCTCACTCTCCCTCTGTAACTGGACAGAGGAGAGGGAAAAAAAAACAGCTAAGAATTCATGAGTAGAGATAAGAGCTGGGAGAGGTCAGTGACTGATTACCTTCACGAGCAAAATAAGACTCAAAGTGGGGATAGTACTTATATTTATTACTAACAGGATAAGAGCAAAAGAGTGAGAAATAAAACAGTCTTAAAAACACCTTCCCCCCACTTCTCCTTCCTTCCATGTTTTCCTTCCTCCCCCCCAGTGGTGCAGGGGGACGAGGAATAGGGGTTGCGGTCAGTTGTTGTTTCTGTCACTGCTCAGGGAGAGGAGTCCTTCCCCTGCTCCCATGAGGTCCCTCCCACGGAAGACAGTCCATGATGGATCTCTCCAGCATGAGTCCATCCATGGGGCAGCAGCTCTTCCCAAACTGCTGTCCCGTGAGTCACTCCTCCATGGAGTGCAGTCCTTCATGAATGAGCTGTACCAACGTGGGTCCCCCACAGGGGCCACAAGTCCTACCCGGGAAAAACCTGCTCCAGCGTGGCCTTCCCTCTCCACGGGTCACAGGTCCCCGGCAGGACCCTGCTCCATCCTGGGCCTTCCACGGGGTCACAGCCTCCTTCATGCATCCACCCGCTCCAGCATGGATTCCTCCATGGGCTGCAGGTGGGTCTCTGCACCCCAATGGTCCTCCATGGACTGCAGGGGGACAGCCTGCTTTGCCATGGTGCAGCTGCACCACGGGCTGCAGGGGCCTCAGCTCTGGCCCCTGGAGCACCTCCTGCCCCTCCTTCTGCATTGACCTTGGTGTCTACCTTGTTATTCCCATGTTCTCACTCCACTCTTCCCTGGCTGAAATTTCTTCTGCGCAACAATCTTTTTGTTCTTAAATATGTTATCACAGAGGCATTACTATTACTTCTAATTGGCTCGGCCTTGGCCAGCAGCAGGAAATCCATCCTGGAGCTGGCTGGCACTGGCTCCATGGAACAGGGGAAGCTTCTAGCAGCTTCTAACAGAAGCCACCCCTGTAGCCCCCCCCCACTACCAAAACCCAGCCACAGAAACCCACTACACAGACTAAGCCAAAATAGCCATTAAGTCCATTATAAAAACAGTATGCAAGTCTTTGCCTTATTCAGAGTTTTATCTTGTGTGATTGTACGTCAAAATTGGCAAGGATAGTCTTTGTGTGGGAGTATTGTGGGGGCTTTGAATTAAATTGTATTAATTCCTTTTTTTCCACATTATTTTTTTTTCCAAAGGAGTAAGTGGGGAGACAGTCAAGCTGGATGGAAAAGGTGCTACTGACTCATAAGGATGAGAAACAGCCAGCCTTAAGAAGGCATTCTGGATTTATGCTTGCTGATTCATAACTTCCTACATACATGTGGGGAAAAAAGTGTGGATTCTACCCTGAGCTATATTCTGCAGGAAACCCTCCCTCCCTTCACGAAGTGAAACAGTAGTTTCAAAACTGTAGGAGGACTTAGCTTCAACTCCCAGAAGATGTTCCCTTGAAAAATGTTTAGAATGATGACTTGAAATAATTATCCACAACCACCAAGTCCTACTTTCTTTGTTTTCACAGAGAAGTTCAAAACTAGTTAAAGCTCAAATTTCCCAGATAAATTATCAGGTAAAGTGTTGGATTCCAAAATATAATATCTGCAGAGAGGGATTTGAGCAGTCTCTGCAAAAAGCCAAGAGCTACGAGAGTTGGGGAAAAAAGCTTCGATGCAAGAAGCAAACAAGATACCATCAGTGTGACATGCCCTGCTGATATGGTTTGAAGCTGGCTCCCTGCCAAGTCTCCAAACCTCACCACAAAAACTCCCCCCTCCTCCTGAACCAAGGCAAAAGAAAAAAAAACAAGAGAACCAAAACAAGAGAGAGACAGCTAAAGCAATATATATAAATATATTTACACTTATATTACATTTATATATAATTGAAATATATGTACAATTTCAAAAGGAAAAGGGAAAGGGAAGGGGGAAGGGGAAAAAAAAGGAACAAAAACGAAAATAAAATAGCCCAAGATCTAGCAACTAAAAGAATTAGCAAAAGACTATCTTACTACTCTCTTTGGGACAACAGAAAGTCGTGCTGGAACGATCACCAGCAACCTCCGTCTCCCAAGGTCAGCAAGGCCTTACCAGGCCTCACTCCCCAACACGACAGACTCAACAGCAGGGAACCTGCACCTCCAAAGCCACTGAAAGGAAAGAGAGCTGAAGGCCTTTCCTCCTTACTTCTTATACCCCAGCTTACGTAAAAATCGTAGGGAATACCAGGTAAATCTGGGCACTTCCTTGGTTACAAACTGGTCACCAAGGAAGGCCCAGACTAAACTACCACACCTGCCCAAGCCAAGAGTGTCCCATCTTGATTTCATCAACGCGTGCAGGAGATGTATTGTGTTTTATCTCTCCTTTTATGTTCTATGTATCCTGTGTATTTTGCAATCCTGAATACCTTTCTCCCCCCATGAAATCCCCCCAGATAAAATGGGTTTTTACTACAACGTAATTGTAAGATCCTCAAGATTTGTCAACCTAGGTTTTTCCCTTACCTCATCCTTGTGAAACCCCCCCAATTGTAATAGAACAACTATACATGCCCCCAGTTGAATACGTAGATCCTGAAAACCTTAAATACCAAGCTGTAAGTCCAAATAAAACGTTCCAGTTTTCTCACCTTCCTGGGATCATCATAGTTATTGACTCACTACAGTAAACCAAATGTACTGATCAAACAAATAAACAGAAGAGAGTTGTATAGGGAAGGTACTGAGAGGTCTGTGGAGAACTGTTTTTCCTTTTCCATGCAAGTGCTACTAGGTCAGTTTTTTCCCTTATGTCCCAAGTAATTAAACAAAATCAAGAATAAGAAGATAACAATTAAATAAATTGTTGCAAACAGTGTTTAATTTCAAAGGGACTTAAAAATCTACTTGTATCTGTCCTAGTTAGAGCAGCCGGGACCAGTTTCATCACTGTGTGGATGTAACCCAAACTGTGTATTCTACACCCTCTATGTCATTTCCCAGGAACTGTTAACAATAGACCATTTGCAGCAGTTGCCCAGAGTGAACCTGGCCCCTCAGGCTATAGTTATGGGTGATGTTAACTCCCCTCCAGGGTGTCATTAGCACCTCCACACCCAGCCTGATGGGTCATGTCTGCTAATGGGCCATCAAGGATTACAAAAACATCTCACAACTCACATCACTCATTGTGGAACTCCCCATCCTGGGGGCAGTACTGGGCATTCCCACTCAAACCTGAGTGCATATAATCTTGGGGTCTTGGGACTTCTGGCCCCATTCATCAGATCCAGAGGACGACCAGAACCTTGACCAGATTGTAACCACCACCCTCAACCAGACTGCAACCAGCACTCTCACCAACAGGTTTTCCTTCTCCTTTTACATTAGACTCAGGGGGATCACGTGGGGCTCAGCATGGGGGCCAACGAACACCACTCTGTTTGTGCCCCAGAGTGCTGGGTTATACATCTGGGTTTTGTGGGTTAAAACCAATTATTTGTCCATATAATTATATTTATTGTGTTATTTTTATTAAATTGTAACTCTGACCTATAATCTCTTTTGAGTTGAGTTCATTTCTTCTGCTGGTTTACCTTTAAACCAGAACAGTATTCAAACATTTTATTGATTATCTATGGTTTTTGGGCTGTGCCTGGACTGGACATCTCAGTGAGAAAGAGATATGTCCAGAGCTCCATCCATGCTGCGCTCAGTGTTTTGCCCCAGCTGGGCAGCCATGACATTGTTCTGCCCAAAATTCTCTTGATGGCAAGTGGCAGTTCACGTTCAGAGGAAAAACAAAATTTCACTCTTGGATTGACAAAATTCTTAACGACTGAGAATTAGGAATGTGATTTGTCTAGAAGAACCCCTGAAGGGACATGACCCGTGAGGTCTTTAGGCATGCACCAGTCACTGCCACCTCACTTCACCTGTCCGGCTGTAGGCTGTTTCTCTTGGGACATAGGAATCCTCAGTGCACCTCACAGTCATGCCAAGGGCAGTGTTGGAAGTCTGGCACTCTGTGCCAGTGGGCAATTGCATCAGGTTCTGAGAACTGTGCTCCCTACTCCTTACTCTTAGCATGCCATATTGTTGGGCAGGTGGCCATTATATGTGGGCAAGCTTGTCATGTACCCACTTTTCCTTTAAAGGGGTCCTGGGTATCTGGGAACTAAGATGGGACTTAGGCCAGAGCTGCTGCTGCTGGATGCCAAGCCTGCTATGCCCCGGCTAGTGTTGCCTTCACCATAGGCTGCTTCCTCTGAGGCTTGAGTGAGTTTTTTATGTGCACTTTGAGCTCAAATTATAGCTAATTTGTTAAAATTATCTGATTTTCAGAGGATCTCCGATATCAGTTTTGTAAAAGGACGCAATCCACAGAGGGTCCAGGATAAAGTTTTAATTCTAACAACTTTTTGTGTAATTGTTCTACCAAGGAAGCCCAAAAAACCTGCCTGTCCCCATAGCATTAGGTGACAGAATCAATTGGCATAGTTAGCAAGATCCTTGGCTTAGAATGATGACTGAGTCCCCCTTCTAAATGACATCTGTTACAAAAGGGTTTCATGGAAAATGGACGGCAAGTTCCTAAGTGGGATAAGGAGTGGCTAAAGGCAATAAGCCACAATCTGGAAGCCTTATGGAATGAATTCAGTAATTGGAACAATATTAGTAAAAACAATACAGAAGAGAGGAAGGGTTGTGCTGGCTGTTAGTTGCACTATGGAAAATTGAGAATTAACAGACTGAGAAGTTAGAAAAAGAAATTAGAAAGGGAAAGAGTGAATTTTCAACAAAGAATTGAGAACTAAAGGTGAATTAAAGGCTGGCAGCAAGTATAAGAAAAGGGTACATCTCAAAAAAAAAACCAAAAAACCACCAAATACAATTAATGCCACAGGTTATAGAGAAAGCAAGAAAACACTGTGAAATGCTATTACAAGGTAGTGATCTAGACCCCATAAAAGTCTGTACAGCTATGTATGATAGCAACTGAGATGGAAACACCTGGAATAGACCAGATAGGTCTCATGAGGAAGCCAATAGAGTAAGTAACTCTGTGTCAATATAACACCTGATCAAACAAGAAATCATTAGTGATGGTACACTCGTAGGTGAACCACAGAGACAAGATACCACTAAAGCTCATGTTTTTAATATAGATGCTCTGTGACAAATTCAGTTAACCTGTCAAGGACAACGTGGGGAATCAATACTTGAATGTTTGTACCAACTTAAGTACGATTGGGCAGAAAGAGTGACTATTGGTGAGAGAAGCAGAAGATTTAGACCTAGGCCTTGCAAATTTCCTCACCCCCCAAGAGTATGCTGCTCTAACATTTTGAACTCTATCTATTAAATGGGCAAGAGGGATCCAATACCAAGAGTGGGGTGAGGAATCTGTGTTATCTTGGCGGGGTCCAGATGAATGTTAGAAGTGGCTGTCACAACATTGCATTAAGCTGAAGCCAAAAGTGATCAACCTAGTCCTTGCAACATTCCTGCTATCTCCCCTGATTTGAGATCTGTTGGGAAGGGGGCTGTGGGGATAGGAAAATTAGTTTTCCTGCAGATACATCATGCACTACCAGTGGAAACCCCCTTTGTGCAAGTGTTCCCACAGAACATTTTGCAAATGCAAGAACTAAGCCCTGACATACCATGGTATCAGGTCTTAATCATCTTGGCCTGACCCAGAAGTTGAATGAGTGCTCCATGAGACCAATGGACTAATCCAATCAAACAAAACAAGACTGTTAATAGAGTTACCAACCAAACTAAGAACAAGAGCCTGTCTAGATCAAGAGTGAACTAGCAACTTACTTCATATTTATAAATGACAGGACAAGAGAAAAAAGCCTTAGGATACACCAGGGCAGGTTCAGAGTGGAAATTAAGAAAAATTTCTTCACTGTCAAGCACTGGAACGGGCTGCCCAAGGAAGAGGTTGAGTCACCATCCCTGTAGGTCTTTAAAAAAATGGTGCTTAGGGACATGGTTTAGTCGTGGACTTGACAGTGTTGGGTTAATGGTTGGACTTCATGATCTAAAGGATCTTTTCCAACCTAAATGATTCTATGAATACAAGTACAGAAGAATCTTGTGTCAAATTCTGGTTTTAACTGGATTTGTGTAAAACTGTTACTCACAAGCTCTGCCTGAAACCTAACTGAATCAGAAGATCGTGTTTGGCCTGTGGGAACTTTTTATTTATTACTGTGAAGCCTGCTACAAGTTCTGCTGGTGTTTTTGCAGTCCCCAAGGGACTGTATTTTTTCCAGAGTCTGATAGAGACTTGACTCCTACCACCATTTTAATGAGCAGTCCTTTCCCATATGTGGTTACTCTTGGAGCAGCTAGAATAGAAACTGTTAACTGCGCTGAATAGCTTTATGAAAGAAAACAGTGAAAAAGACCTGTGATACCACTTCTCTTCTGCAGTATCACAGAATAGTGTTATCCTTTACAAAAGGAGGAAAGTTGGAGGCAAAATGCAAGTTACAGATCAGGTTTGCAAGTTGTCATAGGATCTGGGATTGTTCAAAGACGAGGTTTTCTTTTAGGCACCTCTAGATAAGGAATTATCTTGTGTACTTTCAACACTCCAAAGTAATTTTGATGTTCAGTGGTTAACTTGAAAGACTTATATTGTGACAACAAAACATTTGAAGAGCACAAGGTCTGCTTCAAAAATAGACATGAATCAATAGTGGCAGAGTTCATTAAGACAATTTCTTTATTGTGTTAGGAAAAGCATGGCAGTTTCATTAGTAATAAAAGAAAGACTCCCTAAGCCTTTAAAGCTTAGTGTATTAGTGTTTATATTACTCCTAAGGAATTGATATTTAGGCCTTTTTCTTGGCTTTATCATAGTTGCTAGGTAACAGAGATGCCTGTGACATGATAATCTTTAAGGATCGAGATGAAAGAAAATTTTATCCAACAAAGGTTTGTGTGAATGATTGCTCATTTCTCAGCCCCACTCTAGGCAAAAAAGAAGCCGGGAGAACACACTTTTAACAGTTCTTGGAGACCTCTGCCTGGTCCCCTCTGATAAAGTTATAACATCAATCGAAGTCACTGAAAGAATCAAGTTCTTTTCTCACATTTCTTAAAAGGAACTGAAACCAGCACAAAGGCAAACAACTATCCTGTTTATCCCTTTGTAGTGGGCACTGGTCTCCTGGTGCCCTGTCTTTCTTCCAGCTGCCTTCCTAATCCAAAGGACCTTGTCCCACTTGCCCGCAGCTGTTGCCACAAGCTCAGTTCCTCCCCTCCCTTGACGGTGGAGAAGAGCACCAAGATCAGGTGGCACAGCTGCAGTTTTGCTCCCTAGTATCCAGCTGTCAGAGCTTATCTTTGAGATTTACAGGTGAGGAAGACAGCAGGGGAGGTTTCTTTATCCCCCATGCTCTGGTGACCTGTCAGTCACCCATCAAAGGAGACAAAACAGTGGCAGAAGTGGGTTTTAATATCATCAAGCACAAGTCATTAGCCTTAACTAGACAAGAGGAACAGCCTGCAGGGACCCTTTGTTATCTCTAAAGGAGACAGAGGAAATGAAAATGTGACATGTCTCTGTGGGGTCTGTAGAGCTCTGAGTTCATTTCTTTTAGTGCCTTAGGAAAGGAAAACAAAGATGGATTTCATCTTTCAGTGCTTTGCTACTAAGATTAATGGTTTGTAGCACTCACAACAACTGTATTATTCTTGTAACAATAAGAATTATTATCTAATAGTTTTTGCATTTCTCTCCCCTTGTGCTCACAGCTCCGATGTATCTGTCACACACCTGCTATGTTGGAACAAGGATAACGAGTGCTTTACTTGACAAATCTCAGCTTTCAGCTGGCAAAGAGCAAATGTCTTTCACAGGTTATGGGATAAACACAGTATTTTGGGGGCTATCTCTACTTCTGTTGATTGCTGATTGATGTTGATTCTGCCCCTTGTTCACGTGGTATACAAAGGTTTCCACAAAGAAAGGCAGACTGATTTCAGCAGACATTTCACTACTTAACTTGTAAAGAGACATCAACAAAGGTACCGGACTAAGGCCATCTCTGAACAGTTCACTGAAATGTGAACTCTGTTGTGTCCTCGTAGCTGGGTACAAAAGTTACGTGTATCATTTTTGTTCCACAGACATAGCAATGTAACTCTAAGAATTACACTACAATTACAAAGATTTTTCTAATTCAGGTAAGAAGAATTAGATCATTATTTTTTTATAACGTCCTGTATGTGAAGATTCATGCCCATTTACAAGTAAACAAAAGAAAAGGGGAAGGGGAGACTGAAGCTAAATATTTTATATTCGTATTCATATATTTGCAGAGAACCTTAGCTAAATACCTAGAGGATGTAATTCATAAAGTACAGGTATTGCAATGCCTGTGCTGTGTTTTACATGTCTGGTTCCCAGAGGGAAATCCCAAACCCAGACTTAGGTATTTACCTTTCCTAAGGAGCTGACATCCATTAAGAGTAATCCCAGCTTCGATTAGGCAGTGACATAAATACAACCAATTAGAAACTGCACAGAAAACTGTCTCAACTCACTTCCTTTTCAGAAGTTGAGATCTCACTTCAGAGCTAACAGCAAATACCTCCAGCCCCTTAGGATCTGGAGCCCACATTTTTTTCTCCTACAACTCTCTTTTAAAGAGCTGTTCTGGTTCCAGCCAGGACAGGGTTAATTTTTGCAGTAGCCAGGAGAGGGCATGACCAGAACCCAGAGGTTATTCTATACCACCTCACATCATTTCTGGGGATGGAGGGGCTGTCTTCCAGGTTGGTGTAGTGTGGTAGAGGGAGCAGTCGGATATTGCCAGGGGGGTTTTGTGTGAATCATTTGCCTCTTTCTTGTACCCTCTGTCATTAGTATTATTGGTGTTTCTGTTTGTTTTCTTATCTCATTGCTGTTTCCAGTAAGTTGTACTTATCTCAAATCATGATCTTTACCTTTTGTGCCTCTAATTCTCCTCTCTAAACTGCAGCAGGAAGACAGAGAGCAGCGAACAAGTGAGCGGCACAGATTTTGGAGACTCTCAGTGGGAGCACTAAATTGGGGAGTACCATTCCTAAACCAGGACAAGAGCTAGAGAAAAACTACACTTTGTCTCTGCATAGGAATGTGTAATGAAGATCCCTCATCCCACAGGCTCTCACCTAGGAAGTGGGAAGCCAGACATCAGCTCTGTCACAGCTGAAACCTCACCACTCTCCTCGGCTCCTTCTTCTGCTCTAGACCCCAAAAAAGTCCATTGAAAATGCAAAAACAGCTGTGCACCTGTGCTTTCCAGGAGGTGCAGTCAGAGCATTGCTGGGGATGTACCTCCAAGGCTGGATGGTCCAGGTGTCTGGAGAAGAAAGCAGATGTAGGGCTGCCACTGCCAAAGCTCTTTCTTGGAGGCAGCTCTGTGGGTACCAAAACACCATCAGAGTTCAAAATCCAAGGGCTTTGTCCTGTAACTTAAACTCAAGTGTTCACCCAGGTCACTTAACCTCCTGACAGCAGGATGGCAATTCAGGGTTTAATTAACATCTGCCTACACTCTAACCAATCATAGGGTAACCACTGTATTTGGCTCTTTGTTTTGCATCTGCTAGGTATTGTGGGCTTGGGAGAATTTGAATAAACCTGAATAAGTTGTCATAAAATCCAAATACTGTAAGAAATTAGGAATACATCTTTATTGTTTCCATATCAAGTTAAAAATACACAAAAGCGTCCCAGTTTATAAAAAATTAATTCAAGTTTTTCATTTTTTCCTAGATTAACATAAAAGGAAACTCAGTGTAAGATTTCCTATGCGTATCATGTTATACTCTATCAGTAGAAAAGACGGAGCAGATTCTGCTCTATTTGATTGATATTACATTTTTATGCACATGTTGTCCAAGCAACTAGATGAATAATTGTACAGAGAGTTGTACTTTTTGTCCAGTCATAAATATATCGTCCTTTTGGGACTATTATTTTCCTTTATATAAAGATAGTGCCCAAACACATACAAATTTTCTTTAGGCAATCAGAATGATATGGAGTAAGTTCCTGAATGATTCAACCAGCTGCATAGAGCCATTCAATGTGATTCGCCACTGTACACTGCAAACGATGTAAAATGAAGGTGAGTGAAACCATAGTCCGAGTTCTTTGTGCTTGGCTGGTGGAGAATGATTGTTCAACGTGAAAAGTCAAAGACGTTGGGCTTTCGGTAGAATGAAGAACATGGAAAGGATTTTGCTTGTTATACCCATTATGATATTGTGAAACATATACTATCTCCATGACTGCAGCTGCTGATTGGACAAGAGTTGTAATGAGCAATAAGGATGTCATCTTGCATCATCTGGATCTGAAAGAAATTGCGCATTTAAGGGTCCAGGTGTTTTTTAAGTGTAGTACAGGAGAAAGTATACTCCTGTAACATGTTTCAAAAGATGACTTTCATACTACATTTCTCTTGTTTCAATGATGATTTCCCATTTAGATCTGCAATACATTTGAGTAATACAGCCACTGTAATCCTTTAATTTTATAAATATATACACTGACCTATGCATCTGCCCAGATATACAAATATATCTATCTAGTATCTATCTGTACATAGATAGATACCCACAGCATTTACAGGATGGCATGTACATGTGTCTATCTTGAAGAAGGCCTGAACCACACATATCTTCTCAAACATTCAGAGTAAACATCAGAAACCTTGTTCCCTGGAATCTATTCATCATTTCAAGCTTATGAAGTCATGGTGACACCGTGTCACCAAAACATTTACTTATAATTTTTTACTTAACTTTTCATTTGAAATGATTTATCAAAAACATTTGCCACTTTTTAACAATAGCTGTAACTTGGTGGTTTTATTGTTACTAATAATTATTCATATTATCTGGTGCAAATACACACAGAGACACACAGATTGGCCTGCTTATATCTTGCTGTCATTTCGCAGGAGACTGGACGCTTCTTACCCTTATGAAGTTGTTAAGCAATTCTTATTTGTCACAGTGTTATAGGAGCCCACCAGCGCTAGCTGATGCATCATTCTAAGGGCCTGCTGAACCAAGTTATTCAAACCTCTGTTCACAGTAGTTGCTATCAAAAATGCAGTAATTTATCTTCTTTTTGTAATAATTAGGAAACTTTCTGCACTCTTTTTCCTGGGTCTAAATCTTGTTTTCTGATTTTGCACTTTTATAAGCATTCAATACTTGTCCTCATTTTTCTTCCAGGCCAAAGAAAACAACAGTGATAAATTTGCTTTAAGGTTTGCTCTTAAAATCTTACACCTTCTTTTGCTGGGCCTAGGAGAGTCCCAGTGTAGGTTAGGCTGTCATGCAGGAGTTACAACAGGGACATGAATGAAAAAAAAGTCATTTTATAGAAGGCAGTGTTTTGTGAAGCAGCTCAAGAGTTGGTTAGTGAGCATCATACTGACCAACATGTTGAGTGATGTTCATCACAGAAGAACTCCCTTAGGAAGAGTTAGTTCCTGCATTGTAGGTTAGTGGATCATGGTAGGTACTACACTCTAATTGATGCTAGTATCTTACCATGACTTGGAAGGACTAGATTCTTTCCTGAATTAGTTCAGAAAGGCTTCTGTTATGACCTGAAATGCTTCGGTGCAACCATAAGCTGCCCTCCTCATGAGGGGAGGTACACTTCCCCCTGCAGTACAGCATGCAGTTCTGGTGTCCTCAGCACAAGAAGGGTGTGGAACTGTTGGAGCAAGTCCAGAGGAGGGCCACAAAGTTGGTAAGAGGACTGGAGCACCTCTCCTATAAAGACAGACTGGGGAAGTTGGGGCTGTTCAGCCTGGAGAAGAGAAGGTTGCAAGGAGAGCTCATTGCAACCTTTCAGTATCTAAGGGGGCCTACAGGGAAGCCAGAGAGGGACCCTTCATCTGGAACGGCAGTGATAGGGCAAGGAATAATGGGTACAAATTGAAAGACGGGAAATTTAAGTTAAATATTAGGAAAAAATTCTTTACTGTGAGGGTAGGGAGACAGTGGAACAGGTCACCTAGGGACGTTGTGGATGTCCCAACCCTGGCAGTGCTCAAGGCCAGGTTTGATAAGGCCTTGAGCAACCTGAACCACGGTGACGTGTCCCTGCCCGTAGCAGGAAGGGTTAGGACTAGATGATCTTTAAGGTCCATTCCAACCCCTTAACATTTTATGATTCTATTATTCTGTGACCTGGAAGCAGCCTCCATCACAGAGGCTTTTCAGAAGATGGGTCTTTTGCAGTGGACTACTGTCAAGGGCACCAAACCAGTCCTGTGAGGCAAGTTGCATGCCAAAACATGAGTTCTGGCATAGTCCCCTGATTGTAACCTAGAATTTTATGTCAATCACCATGGAGGTTTTTGCTGGTTACCATTTAAGAAACCCCAATTAACTACTCCACCACACTCAGTCAAACTGCTCTGTCAGCTCTCGGGTTCTTAGTTGAAATGGGAAAGAAATGAGGGCAAAAGCAATTAAACTTTATTCATGTGGCTGTGACCAGAAAGAATGAAAATTTTTCTACTTTACAAGCACCACTTTTATGTGCATGCTTTGGTGTGTTTTGATCTTAGAAGACAGGGCTGTAGTGGAGTGACATCAGATGACTATGGAGCTAAGAGAAAGCACAAAATTGCTATGCACCCCCCAAAACTGTAAAAACATCCCCAAAAAAATAAAATCTTCCCTAAAAAGCCCTTTACAAGTACAGAACACAGAGCTGCAATAGAGCTCATCACAAGGAATATTACACCCACAGTTTGGAGCCACTAAAGCAAAGCCAAGTCTATGCCTGCCAGACTTCCTCTTTACAGATCTTCCTTGTCTTCATACAACCCTTCTATCCATTGCATTTCTTCTTAGTACCTCCCTACTGTCCCCTTTTCCCCTTCTCCCCATCTAATCCTTCAATCTCTCACTTAAATTTCAACTCCAGTTCAATTTTCTGTAATACATCAGTTCCTATCTTGGGTCACCCAACAATAGCAAACATAGAGACATCACACTTCTGAATCATTGTGGAGATGTGCAGAGTGCTGTACACCTGCTCTGCTAATCTAGTCCTTTCTAAAAGCAGGCTGAGAGAGTGATAACTAGTAAGGATTCGAACACCTGAATCACTTGAAGATTAGAAGCTGTTCATAATTCAGTGTTCAGCTCTGAAGATGATGGAAATTTCAGGGTTATGTGATATACACTTTCACACCCACACATCACACATCTCATTGCTCTAATTTGAGATTTAAGAGATGAAAAGGGCAGTCTTTAGCTTGAGAGATGCAAAATTGGCCTCTGTTTCTAGTATATGCATAAGGTCGTGAAAAAATGAGTGAGTGTAATTGGGATGGAGGAGATTTTCCTCTAAGACAATATGCTTGCACTATTGTTTTTCTGTGATTAGTGACAAATCTGTCAACTTGACTTCTAAGGACCTAGTAGTAACAGGTCAGCATTCAAATGTGAAACTGGGCAAAATAAAATTCATTGAGAAACCAGAGGGGTTTTCATGTTCCTAAGGGAAAAATTATTTTAAACATTCTGGAAGGTACTTTTACCTTTTACTTTTCATTTGCTTTGACTGATTATGTGACTTTCATTCTCCTAATGCTGACCAGAGGCAAAAGCAGATGACAGAAGATTCTCATGTCAGGAAGGGCAGGTTCTGCTGATCAGAGAAGAGAGACTTAATTAAAGCCCTGTCACTAGAATGGTGGTGTTATTTGTCACATAGGAGAAATTCTTCAACATGGAAATATTTGTACAGTCTGTTGGTGTAAGTTCAGGGATGAGCACTCAGCTCTGCATCTGCAGGTAGTTTTCACAGCAAGTGTTGGTGTCAATTGAAATATGAATGCACCAACCAGTGAACTAAAAAATTTAAGTCTGACTATTGTTGCCAACAGAGAGAAATTTCTGGCTTGAAGGAAGAGAAAACTTATAAATCCAAGATAATCTGTTCCTGGAATTATTTTCATAACTTGCTTGTGAGGTTTTAACTCGGGTTATCATTTTCTGATGAAAAATGAGATAGTTCCCACTCTCTGAAATGTAAACTTCAAATTAATTATTGAATTTAAGTAATCCTGCAACTAGTTTTAACTCTTCTTTGAATTTTAAATGTTTATTCCCAGTAATGTATTTGACATCAATTTTGCATAGCCAGGTCAGAACCTGGAATAGTCAAAAGTTTCTGCTTTTGGGGTGGTGGAATACTTGCTACATTTATAAAGATTGCATGTTAAGTCTGTGTGATACATTGTTCTAGTAACCATGACTACCTCTAATAAATGTTTGTATACCTCAGCAGTCTCTACATTCAGTTAAAACCCCTTTATTGACATTTACTTCCTGCTGCATTTGGCACAATAAAGTCAAACCAGGAACAATTATGATTTTAAAGGAAACAGATATCGCATGTTCACACTTTCAAGCCTGTTTTTTCAAAATCCCAGGTGGTTAGAGTAGCACATACACAATTAGAGCATCTATGATTATTTCAGGCATTTGTGGAGCAGCTGGTAGGGAGGCTGATGCCTGATTTGTGCATACAAGCACATGCTCAGGCAAGATTTAGTACCTGGCTCAGTAGTGTTACTTGTGTTAAAGTACAGATTCCCATCAACCTGGAGCACAAAAGGTTTTACAAGTCCTACTTCATACCTAATTATTTTCCCTGGAAATATCACAGGCAATACACACAAGCTGAGACTGAATTTTAGGAAAAACTTCTTCACAAGAAGAACAGTGAAGAAGAACTAGAGAAAGGCTGTCCACAGGAATGTGGGTTTTTCAACCCTGCAGGTTTTCAGGAGTTGACTAAACAGTCATGGCTGACCTGATTTGTCAGTGGCAGAGCTCGACCATTTTATATGGGAAGCAGTACACATTGACCACCAAGGCCTCTTCTAAGCAACATTTCAATGGCTTCTTTTTGTTTTTTAAACTTAAGACACCCTATTGTATGAATTGGATGCTGTAAGTTTACTATTCCTGTACATTCACAAAACGCTATACATTCACATACATATGCATACGCATACAAAAATTCCAAGTAGAAATGCAACCTGTACTTTTAAGAACAGTAAATATGCATGTAGTTTAATTTTAACCTCTGCAGACCAGTAGGTCTCAAAACAGGACTTCTAAATATCCATTTGACGTTTGTGTGTGTATTAGTTTTGCTCAAATTGTGGTTGTGGCCTCTGCTGAGGTTTGCAAGATGATTCAGGGAAGGGGAGATTGCAAAATACAGAGTGCAGCTGTCAGCAGCACCTCAGGTCCTCCAGGGTGGAGGCATGAGCGTAAGCAGCTGCAGCACATATTTTAACTGGTTCTTACTCTACTGTCCAGGAGGAGCTCAAAATCTGCTGGTTTGGGAGATGGCATAAAGATGGGATAAAAGTGTGTTACATTTTCTAGAGGTTTGAGAGGTACCCTTTGCAGTACAAAACTTCTGAGTTTAGATGCATTGGATATACTTATTAGCACTGGACTCCAAGCCCCCCTCCACAAGTGTAGCTGCTTTTGGCAACTAGACCAGGCTGTGAGCAAAGAATATTCAAAAAGGAGCAGCTCCTTTGAACAACATCAATAAATCTTTGGGTATCTGGAATGCAATGAGAAGGAGACTAAGCCTCTGTGGAACAAAACAAATCTTCCATTAAGTGAATTTTTCTGTGATGGGTTGATGCTAATTTGTAGTGCACATTTTGGTGGGAAGAAATAACAATTTAATTGAAGAGATAGTTTAAGTCTCTCAGACACTGTAATGCCATTTGCAAAAAAATTAACCTTTGGGCCACTACTTCTTGTTCTTTAGTCAAAAACAAATATTAAATCACAGAATATGCCAAGTTGGAAGGGACCTATAAGGAACTTTGAGTCCAGCTCCTGGCCCTGCACAGGACCATCCCCAACAGTCACACCCTGTGCTTGAGAGTATCATCCAAACACTACTTGAACTCTGTCAGGCTTGGTGCTGTGAACACTTCCCTGGGGAGCCTGTTCCAGTATCCAACCACCCTCTGCATGAAAGGATCTCTTTTTAATATCCAACCCAAACCTTTCCTTGGGTCACAACTTCAGGCCATTTCCTTGGGTCCTATCACGGGTCACCACAGAGAAGAGATCAGTGTCTACCCCTCCTCTTCCCCTCATGAGGAAGCTGTAGGCTGCAATGAGGTCTCCCCTCAGTCCCCTCTTCTCCAGGCTGAACAAACGAAGTGACCTCAGCTGCTCCTCATACAGCTTCACCTTAAGGTCCTTCATCATCTTCATTGCCCTCCTTTGGACGGTCTCTAAGAGCTTAATATGTTTCTTACATTGCGATGCCCAAAACTGCACACAATATTCAAGGTGAGGCCACACCAGGTAAGAGCAGAGCGGGACAATCCCCTCCCTCAACTGGCTGGTGATGCTTTGCCTGATGCCACCCAGGACACAGTTGGCCCTCCTGGCTGCCAGGGCACTGCTGACTCATCTTCAACTTACCACTGACAAGGAGCCCCAGGTCTCTTTCAGCAGCACTTCTTTCCAGCACGTCATTCCCCAGTATGTCCATACGTTTGGGGTTGCCCCATCCCAGGTGTAGAATCTGGCACTTGTCTTTGCTGAACTTCATAAAGCTGGTGATTGCCCAGTCCTGCAATTTGTCATGATCTTTCTGCAGGGCCTTCCTGCCTTTGAGGGAGTCAGTAGCTCCTCTCAGTTTTGTACTTCTGGAAGTTTGATAAAGTCTACTTTAAGAAGCACAAAGAACAGGCAGAATTCTGTTTTCAGAATTTCTATTTTCTGAAATATTTTCTAGTCTCGAAAGACATTTAAATTTTAGATTTAATCATCTGTTTATAAAGTTAACAGTAAAAGAAACAACAATGATTAGCACACTGGGTAGCCACAAGACTTGTGGCCAATGTGTCTTTTTAGAGGTATGTTTTGGAGTTTCATTACATAGAAATCTTCCAGCAGCCAAACAAGCAGCAGTGGCAATGCAGCATAAAATTTTTTCAAACACTGTCTAGCATTTACTCTTGTAACTGAGCTGTAGCACTAGACAGAAATATATTGTCAATTTATTTGTAAAATTCAAAATGCACTTAATACGTGTCATTGTTCTAAATATTCTTTGTTCCCATCACTAAATCCTTCAGCTTCCTGTCCTCTTTTCTCTGCCAAGACACCCCTTGCAAAACTGAGCTTGGACTCTCTGTTGCACACCAAATCCCACACCTTTTCATTCACCTCTCCCTGATCCCTGTTATTTCTGGCTCACTGCCCAGAGCCTGTTCTTTCCCAGAGCTCAGTTTTCCAATGCATCTCATCTACCTCAGCTGGTTTTTGGCAGAAGGAAGACAGTGGGAACTGGCAGCTGGCAAACAGCAGCTCCCAGCAGATGCACAGTGCAGGGAAGGAAGGAAATTTTGCAGCAAATGATGCAGATGGAGTCTGACCCTATTGTGTTCACGTGGCCCTGCCATTCAATGAACAAATCCTTTCCTTAGCCCTGCCAGATCTTTCTGCGGCTGCTGCAGACCCAAAGATAGTCAACATCTCATTGTACAACTGGACACTAAAAGTTTGCTTTCTTAAATGTCAGTCCAGACACAGGTTAAATCTATAATGAGGAAAAATAGCTTCTGCATATATGAAAAAGTAACCTTTAGAAGCAATAAAATAATGTGAAATTGCTAAGAGTTACTTTAAAAAGTTATCAGGTAGGAAAGCATTCCAGATGAAAATGTCTGAAAATCTTTTTTTTTTTTCATTAAACACAGCTATCCTATTGCCACAGATTGCTGACAAGCAAGGCACACAAGAGTATATGCAACAAGTTGGGCTAGCAAGTAAAAAAAAAAAAAACAAACTAAAACCATTCCTCAAAAAACATAGGAAGAGAGCTTTTATATTAAATTGCAGTGTTACATCTTCATAAAATTCCCTCTAAGACAATTTATTAAATGATATTTTCTATTCTGTCTCAACCTACAACTTCCTGCTTACTTGGAATTGTAGTATATAATTTATTTCCAGTTTTGTGTTTATTTTCCTTTCTATTTCTTTTTTTTCCAAATTATTTCAAGGACTTGTAAAAACTGATAGGGAAGTTCTTTCCAAGACTGAAGTTAATGAAGGCAGCAGATCTTGATGCCTTACAGAATTAGAAAACTGTGTCCATGGAAACAAAAAGAGAAGCAAAACCTGAGATTCCCTTTTTCTTCCCTGCTATATGATGTGATGAGAAATAATCAGTGTAGTGATATCTGAGGACAAATATTTTGTTGTAGCAATTCAAAGACATGAGGTGCCAGGAAACTAACATCAGACAAGCTCCAAATGATGGCACAAACTGAAAAGTAACACCTGCCATTTCCCCAGCTATGTTTCTTGGTGTGCAGCTTTGCAACAAATATCCCTAAGCTATCAATCAGAATGTTTGTACTGGGTTTGTAGCTATTGGTTCAGCACAAAACCAGAAATTAGTTTTGGTACTGGCTTATGAAAATATTTCATGATAGCTCATTAAACCACAGGTTAATGTGTTACCATAACTTGTTAACGTTGTTAATGTCCCAGACATATTTGGGACTTTGCCTGCCTCACACAGCTACTTACATTTTATTTGCTAATGTGATCTAGAAGGTTACAGCACATTTTGTGATGGTGTGTCAGCAAGCCTGACCTAGGGTGGCTTTTTTCTCCAATTCTGTTTTTATATTCCAAGATTTTTTCATTTTCTATTGAGAATTGTGGCCAGATACCAGTTCCTTGTCTCCAGAGAACACTATATTTATAGTACATATTTTTTAAATCTTTGTTTAAAGAAATAATCTGAACAGTATAACTCTCTTCCTTACTTCCCTCTAACACGACTCCCAACAGCCTTGTAACATCTCCCTTACTCTTCACGTAGAAACATTGACCTCCTATCCTTTTACTTTTCCTAGACAACTGCTTTCCCTAGTCTTTTTTATTAGGTTGGTTTTTCTGTATTCCTCTTGGAGCAGTCTACTGAATTTTCTCTCTTGCCACAGATAGACACTAACTGCCTCAGCTTTAATAAGTTGGTTAGCCCTTTAATTTTAAACCTGTGAAGGTTTATATCCATTTGGGAAATTTGGAGGAACAATTTAACAGATATAGTCACAGCTGTAAAAGATGAGTCACACTGAGGTAAAATACACACACTCTCCTCACATATACCCATGCATACTGGTCATGAACAGAGCAGTGTGACTTAATTTTAGTTACGAAAAACTGAGCCTCATCACCTACTCCAGATACAATTTTGCTTTCAACATTTTCAGTTCTTCCAAGATGGAAACACAGGAACTAATGGCCCAAACCTAATTTTGACCAGTATCTCAGACTCCCTAAGACTACTACATAGCTACTGTTTTTCTCTTTGCTTTTTCAGCTAGTTAACCTAGTACAGCCATTCCTTCCTTCCTTCCTTCAATTCTCTTGGTACCTCCCATAAAAGCAATTCTCCTTGCTTCAAACACTGAGCCCATTTATCCATTTATACAGCTATACTCCATGATTGCCACACCAGCCTGACTCTACCTCAGAATAATCTGATCAACTTGATGAACTACAAGTCAGCAAGTGGTCAGCACTGGAACATTAGCAAGGTTTGATTTAAAAAATCAAACTTTTCTTACTATCTGCCCAAATGACTAGAGCTGAGCAGGAGATACTGAGTTATAGCAAAAGTGATGGTAATTTTCCATTAAATTGTGATAGGTAGCTTGAGCTAAATTAGTTGGAAAAATGCCCTTAATTCATCCTAGTCTGAAAAAATCTCTAAAGCTCAATCTAGAATTGGCAAGGCTTTAGAAGTATCTTCTAAGTGCACCAAAAAAATCCTGTCTACCCCATGCCAGTGATTAATTTCCTTTGCATAGACTTCGACATATGTCTTCCCTTGAAAAAAATGAGACAGATACTTGTAGCAAGAGCATATTCAGCTAAAAATGCCCTATAATCATACCTTTTTCAACTTTTAGAGACTTCATCTTTATATACCTCTGGGAGATTTTCTACATGAAGTCCTTTAATAGAGATTATCCAAACAATTCTTCACACTATTTAAACATATTTAATTTCTAACCTCAGAGGGTCATTGATTTCATTGTAGGGTCAGAGATGTCCAGAGTGGGCTAAACACACTCACCAAACTGGAAGTAGCATTGTGCTGTTATGGTACTGCAATACTCCCCTTGGGCTAGTTAGCCCTGATTCAGGGGCACTACACTGTGCTAACAGCTGTGCCGTTGCCAGGGTCCCCAGATGAATCACATGCAGAGCTAGCTCGTGTACCAGTGCTGCCTAGACGAACCTGTAGTGTATTTTTTTTTCACTTGCACTCCATAGAAAACTTCTTAGAAATACAGGATTATGAAGTTCTTAGCTTTCTTTTAAAATTTTTTCTGTCAAGTCATCCAATTAGTCACATGTGATTTCATATTTAATAGTTATAATTAAATCATAATTTATCCTGTGCTTTAACTACGATCTACATGAACAACCTAACTTTCCCTGGATAGGACAGTTACATCAGTCAATAGTTTCCTGGCTATTCCATAGAAGCAAATCACATGGTAAAAGACAGATTAACTTCTGCAGAGTGATGAAACATCCCTCCCTTGAAAGGATGGTTAAAGTACTTAACTTGTTTGTTTGCCTAGGGACAGCAAGAAATTTTTCTGGCACAAGAGCTTTATTATTTTGCTTTTTTTCAGCTTTCTTCTGGTAACATCTCAATTTCAATTTCTTTGAGTAATTCTTCTTCCTATGGAGAAAAAAAAAATAACCATTCCTATATCTATTTGTTTATTTTGCCTTATATAGTAAAAATTACTGTAATGTTTTAGCAATGTCTTTGCAAACAAAGACATTGCCACCTTTTGGAAGCCTGACAGACTCTTTCAGATGTTTCCTGTTTTCCTATAATAAAAATGACGTGATGTGGTTTTGATTCCTGTGCAGTCTTGCTTTCTGTTAGCACCACCTGGTTTACAGCTATGCCACCATGTCACTGCTAAAGTGACAGTCTGCTTAGGCTGACTGGTGGTCCTGCCTCAGGAAGTACAAACAGACCACACACACAGGGTACTGAAGGGCAAATACAGAACAAACTTGACTGTGACTACTCAGGAAAGTCACTCGGAGCATACTCAATACCTTAACCCCTAGATCATGCTTTCATTGTACTATTGCTTCATTTCTTTTTCATTGTTCCTGTATTCTTTGACATTTCGTCCCTGAATTGTGATTACAGCAACCTGAAAAACAACTTTCAAACCTACCATCATTAATAATTTTCAGCAAAGGTACCAAGCATATAAAACACGGAGTGAAAACAAGAAAGACAAGTATTCTTGGGCTTTATTCTTGCCTTTTTTGGTTTTTTAATCTTGCTAGCTTTTTAAAATTTATCTCAAATTATTCATCCTTTTCTCTCCCAGTTGATGGAAATGGGTCTTCTCTTATTTCATTCTTCCCCTGGCCAGTTTTGTTGCTTTTAGAATTCTCTTTCATCTTTGTGATGAAATGGTTAAAATTTGAACAAAATGGTTAACGGTATTAAGTTAGAGATTTGCTTAGGTATGATTATCCACTGTAGTCTTGGTTTACTGGCATACTGTAGATTAAAGTCCATATTTTAACTTTCCTGTTGACTTTTCTACTATCCCTTTATCTAACTCTTTAGCAACAATTCATCATGGTATCAGTTTGAATGACAATTATTTCCTAGTTTGTCATAAGTTATTTTGTGTTGAGACTCTGCATCTTTCAGTTTTCAGTCTACCATTTTTCTACATTTTCTTTGCTAGCTATAGAAACATTATCTGGGTGAAGTTGTTTCTTTGGCAGACAAATAGCAGAATACCACAGTATAAGAACTGGTGTACTTTGGTCGATCAAAATTCAATCGAGCTCAATTTACCAATCTTGATAATGCATAGCAAAAGTTGTTTAAGGAATAGTAGAATCACATGCAATTAATTCAGTGATCATTCTCAAGGTATTCAGCCTGCTTCTGACACTCAGCTCATGGACTTCCTGAGCCAGAGGGTCCTTCTAGTAGGCAAGGGTGTTCTTGTAAGAATTTGCCTGATCCCTTTATGAACATATGTAAGATTTTGGCTTCCAGAACATCCTGTGGCAACGAGTTCCACTATGCACGAATGTGTTGTGCAAAAACAATTCCTTTTTTGTGTGTGTTTTAAACCCAGTCACTTATTTGGGTATGCTCTCATTTCCAAATATATGATATTTGACTACAAATATATGATATTTTAACTGCTTCCCTTAGCCTCAGTTCCTTTTTAAACTCAAATGCTCATGTATTTAATCTTTCTTTATCTGGAAGGAGGTGAATAATCATTTCCAAAAGGCATCCAGGGACATCTCAAGTGAGCCTGAGTAGTTGATTTGGGGATCAATACTCGATTTCCAAACACAACTTCTCAGCTACAAGACACATAGTGGTGCTCTGCATCACTTTCCAGCCATCCGTGTGGCACACTTCTGGACTTTTTATAACAACTTTAATATCTCGGAAGAGTGGGGCTGCTTTTCAGGTTACCTTATCAGAGGAGACTTGCAGCTTCAAGCTGTAAAT
Source organism: Lepidothrix coronata (assembly GCF_001604755.1). Lineage (NCBI taxonomy): Eukaryota > Metazoa > Chordata > Aves > Passeriformes > Pipridae > Lepidothrix > Lepidothrix coronata. The sequence goes on from NW_016690189.1 coordinate 6,038,019, forward strand.
CAGAACCATTTAGCAAAAATTTGTAAAGGAAGAGCACCACACAACATGGCAAGATCCTTCCGATACAGTACATCTGGAGCTGAACTGAGCTTTAGGGACAAGCAAGTAAGCAGACAAGCAAGCACTTACGTATTACTCAGACATCTCTCTGTTGCCACGTTGTTTAAGGAAAATGTATAATTACTCCAGAAAGCAGTTTTACATGATATGTAGGCAGACTGTCTGTGCTACACTTTAACAGCCTCTAGCTATAAATAACATTATTAGGAAAGCACATTACCTTAGAAGGAGAGAACAGAGATGATCACCTTTCTGACTGTCTAGAAACATAGTTAGATTTCATGTTTAAAGATTAAAAATAGACTCAACAAATGCATTCTGTTTCTGACATTGTGTTAAGCTTCTTACCCAAATAATACAATTGACACAATAATACCAACAGTTTATTATAAGTTTTAAAATACATTAAAATATCAGTAAAAAATCCAAAATCTTAAAAGGCTCTTTAATTAAAAGGTGAAAATGAGGGCCATGACACATTTGTTCCAGGGAGTAAATCACAGATGGTTGACACAGCTACTCCCCAGCTGCATAAACGTACCATCCTCCTGATGGACACCACTGTCCTGAACCTGGGACAGCTGAACCACCACAGATTTCAGCCTGGGTTTCCGCCCAGTATTGGGAAAGGTTTATGTAAATGCTGCAAATTCTGTCTGATTCTGAGGGCGACATTCTTCCTGAGTCCCTGCCACATCAGGGATGTTATGGGCTAAAGCCATATCCCTGCTGTCTGTGTTCAAGGGTCAGACGGTGGGGCTATTTGGCGTGTGGTGCACTGTCATCTTCCTGGAACAAAACAGAAAAGCAGTGACTGCAGTCTAACACTCATATCTTTCTTCCTCTCATACCTTCAATTCTTCCTTCTTTACATGGTAGGAAGAAAGACCTTGAGCCCCGTGGCTCTGCTTCTGGTTTTGTGCCACTGTACCCATTCACCCTGTTCAAGCACCATTGGCCCATGGACATGCTGACCTGCTGAAAAGACCAAGTGTCCAGCCTGGCAGAGCCTAAGCTGGAAAGCCTGGCAGCCATTTGCTCAGCAAGCATCTTCCCAGGAATCTGTGTAACCACACAGCACGCAGCTCCCTACACTTCAGCATACCTTCTGACCCAAGAAATTGAATATAGCTTTGTGGTAAGACAAATGAGCAAGTTTTCACTGAATCCAGATTACCCAGCCACTCTTCCCTCTTGCAGTGTGTGGATGTTGATGCCACAATTTTCATGAGAATTGTTAGGATGCACAAAATGGTCTGAACCAGGAACCTGCTGTGTACACCACTGGGACCATTTACAGCCCTTTACGTTGTTTCTTTCAGTTGGTCCATCGAAGGTCCAAGTAGCCTCAGAAACAGCAGCATTGCTTCAAAGCCTGCCAGCCTGACCTGTGACCAGTTGTAACCAGCACCAGGTGGACAGGTGGAATTTGGTCAAGCAGATATACATATTTCTGTGGAAAAAAATTAATGGCCAGACTTACTGAACTTGTGAACTGCCTATCAAACTAGGTCAACTAGGTTGGACTTCCACTTTCTGTTTGTAGAAATGCAAAATAAACACATGAGCACACTGCACCGCAGAACCTTAGGAAATAACAAGCTGAGAATGTAACTGGCCTGTAGCCCATACAGGATATTCATTCACACAGGATACCTATGTTGAACACTCCTTGCTATAAATTTTGGTTTGGTTGTTTTCTTGACAGAAGGGCAATCCCACACCCAGGCACTCCTCATATGTTCTCAGCAAAGTTGTAAAACAAGCTCTCTGAGTCAGGAGTTAAACACTGCAGGTAAACTCTCCTAATAAAGACACACAGCCTCCCCAGACAAATATGTCCTTCAAGGATATAACGGTGTGGGACTTCATTGGCATGCAGGCTCTTGTATGAGTGCCAAATCCAGAGATCTCTCATGTGGGATAAATTGCTTTTTTAGTTTATAAAGAGTATAAACAAGCTAAAACAATCTTTATTTTTTTCTTCATCACTTGGTTCATCTGAAATTAAATATTTTCACTTCCTATTGATTATCATACACTTACCTCTGCTCCTCATCTGTTCACCCAGCCAGAATAACTGATCCCTGATCTTGATGCCTTTCCAAACTTCACAGTAGCTGGCTTATTATGGTTCTTTATCTCAGTTATTTCTCAGGAAGGAGAGAATGACCCCAAATAGAGATGTGTCTTAACATAGAAACACTGAAGACATAAAACACCACCTTTATCTTAAAGGTTATATCACATGTATACAATATTACCTGAGTAGCTGAGATTACAAGTAACATCCAAGTTAAAAACAAACAGTTTCATTATAAGTTGGGCAGTAAACAGACAGCTGGCTTCTAAAGGATATTCTACTTCCTGCTCCTTTCCACGTATGTAATATTTATTTTAAAGTTCTGTGGGATTATGCAAACTGGGCAGTTCTACAAACTTCTGATCAGATTGTTTAACTTTCTGGTGAATGAGTGGTACAAATCCCTCTTTGTGACAAAACCCAGAAGTTAAATGCATTGCAGACTCTTGCCATAGACATTTGGCTCTTTAATTCAAACTGTAGCAGCTCAAGGTCCTAGTGTGACGGTGAAGAAAGAATCATCGTCCATGCTTACACACAACATTCAGCCAGTGGATAATATTTGATATGTTTTTGTTCATTTGATTCTCAAAACATCCACTTTAGTAATTGCTAAACAGGGAAATTAGAAGCTTTCTTTAATTAAACCAGTTTCTCCCCAGACGATGAGATCACTTTGATCAAACACAGTACCTCTAAAGCAAGGTGGGTTACACAGTCTTTTAGCATGAGCATTTCTTATATTATTTTTTTTAGTTAGTTTTAATTGCTATTCATTCACATGAATATTTCTGATCTAACCTTTCTCACTCAGGGCATGACCCAGCTCTCGGCAAAATAGATGGGAACCTTTCCATTAATTTCAGTGGGAACTAAAGTGATCCCTAAAGATCAATTAGCAGATCATTGTTTAGTTATGTGTGAAGCTCTGCTAAGGATGGATTTTACAACTATTTTGTTGGAGCCACCCAGAGACTGGACATTTGTTTCCTGTAATTCATAGCCCCATTGGGTAATGTAGTAGAATGCACGATGAGTGCTAATGTGAGCACCAATATCTAGACAAATATCTCATTTATTCAATGCCATCAGGGCTCTTGAAAAGAACATCCCATAAATTCTTAATGATAAGTACCTAAAATAAGTGTCACTGAGACACACTGGATCAGAGCAGAAAGCCAACACGGTATCATATTCTGATCTTTAGAGTACTGTTTAATTATTACAGCCAAAGAGAGTAATGTCTTTCTTTCTGAAAGAAATGTTTTTCTAAGGGTGACATTTACATAGAGAGTAAAATAAAGTCACCCAAAGAGAGTGGATGTGAGGAAATCAAAGCAGGGAAAAGGCTTGCCTTACTCTTTTGCATTGCCTCCCAGCTTAGGGAGTTAAAAACAGATTCCAACTCCTAGATAATCCACTTTTCTCTAGAATCAAATACCAACACTTTTCATGGTTTTCATTGAATCAGTAATAGTATCTAAATAGCATTTTGAAGAAACATTAGTAAGAGATGTGGGGAAAAATGAAGAAATCAAGTAACATGTGTTTACCACGCCTATCTATCCAGATGTCTTTTCTTGACAACTGTCTTTCAGGATGAATGAAAGTTGGGTAAATCATTAGAGGACTGCCACTGGAAAATTATTATTTCAGCAAAGAGATCATGGATAGTGCTGAAAGGGGAACTTCTGGCTAAAGGAAGACTAGGAAAGGAATTTCTAAAAGATCATTTAGGGCCTATCTTGTTCAATACTGTCATCAGAGAATTCAGCACAGAAATAGAAATGAGTTATTGAAAGGTGGTGATAATTCTTATTTGAAAGTATTTGTCATTGCAGTAAGGGAATAGGCTACTTTAAAGGAAGAACTGGACACCTTTGAGGGCTACAGTATTAGAAATCACATAAAATGCAACATTATTATTGTTAAGCTTTTCAATATACTAATGAGATTTTTTTTTTCTTAAACACACTACTTGGAAATAAGTGAGAGGGAAAAATAACTGAGAGTATCAGTTGCTCACAGGATGATTATGATCCATCAATGTGATCTGATTGTGAAGAAGGCAAGCACAATCCCCATAAATCTTTTTTTTCCAGGAGAGATGAAAAACCATTAATGTCATTGTACTTGTGAAAGCTGTGTATATAGTACTGATTGGTTGTGTTCAAGAAAGATGAATGCAAGATGAAAGAAATATAGTGAACAAAGTAATGGCAAGCCACTGAAAGCGCTTAACTTTTCCAATAAAACAAGAACTGTGAGGTGATATGTTTGCTGCATCTCAGCAGCAAAGGAAAGAGAGGAAAGTAGTAGAGCTGGATGATATTGGTATGATTAAGGCCAAGTATAAACTGGCCATGGGTGAACATAGCCTAGAAATTAGGAAAAATTTTGTAACTATCAGAATGTTATGACCTGGAACAGCTTTTTTCCTACAAGTGTAGAGTCATACTTTTGCCATAGAGCTTAAAGAATTTGTAAAGAAGAGAATATATTGTGGCCACCTGAGGTAGCAGAGGTTTGCACTTACCTGCTGAACTCTTATATACACTCATGTCAGTCTTCACTTCACTTAAAATCTCCTGGGATGATTTTCATGAGTAGATAGGTGAATCATGGGCCCAGCTGTAGTTTTTCTACCAGGCCTTGAGACTGATGACTGGCTACAGCAAGTCCAAGAACAGATTAGAAATGAGACTGTGAGCCAGAGGTAGGATGAATGTAGTCTTTGCCAGAATATTTTCATTTGCTGCAGCACCACACATTATGAACTGCATTGAAGAGATGAAACAAATTCTTTTCTCATTCCCTTCTCCTTTACCCCATATTTACCTTTATAAATGTAGCCTATTACACTGACTGATACACAGATATTCCCAAAGGAGAGAAACAGACTAATTAATATTCTTGACTTATTCCTGCTAACAGTCAAACCTAGGATTAACTTCTGTGAATACTAAAAAACCTTTACAAAGGTAGAAACTATAGTGATGAAGATGTTTCTTCAATAAATCATTCTTGGTATTGCCAACATTTCTGTTCAGATCTATAGTCTTGTTAGGCATTTGCATGGTTTATTTGTAAAAGAAAAAATCTCACAGGTTGTTGGAAGGATTCAGACACCAGCAGTAATTTTTGTACAGTTTACATTCATTAACAGTCTTCTCTTTTGCTGACCTTTATGTCATGTGCAAACGTTCCTAGTGTTGTGTGAAGGGCTGTTGTCTTTGTTTTACACGTAGACTAATTGAAAAAAAGGTTATATGACTTATATGACTTACTGAAAAAAGTATAGAAATACTGTGGAGAGATTGCAAGCAAGATCTCCCAAGGCCTGGAGTAGCATTCCAGCCACAGAATAAACCTTCACTTTCACCCTAGAAAACTTCAGCTGAGGCTGCCAGGGTTCCTGAGTGTAAGATGCCAGTGGGATTCATGCCTGGAAGAGAAAGGACACAGTGAAGCCACATACATTTCTAGCCTGTGCAGCTGAAGTGACAAACAAAAAGCCATCAATACTTCCTACAACATAGAAGAGACGTGGTTACAGAAGGACTCTTGGCACTCAAGCCCGTTAATTTTGGCTCTCTGAATAAAGGCTTGTCCTACAATAAAAGGCATCCTGTTTCTGTTGTACAAGGGACCAAGTAAGAAAGGAGACAGGCAAATACACAAGAGAGCTTAAAGAAGGAAACCTCTGACACACTATGTGTTTCAGATCTTTATCAATGATTTTACTCGTCCATGGCAATGTGTTGTTTTATAGAATGAATGGTCTATGTTTTTAAGTTATCTGCTTTGCCTAATTGCCTAGTAGAAATCACCAATAGTTTTTTCCATGAGAAACTCTCTGTGACTTCTCAAGTTCTGGCTTTTGTCCTCTGTTCAGGCCTAAACACCAATTAGAAATACAGGATAAATTATATTCACATTATTTTTAGGGACATGAGTCTGTAAGATGCTCAAATGTCCAGGACCAGCTGCCTGGACAGAGAATCTAAACAGCCCACTTACTGAGTCACTCATTCAAAGTTAATCAGCAGGAAACATCAAGATTAGACTTGTGTTTGAAATCACTTTTTCTTTGACTTGTGCCTGAACATCTTCAGAGAAAGGTCTTGCAATATCCTGGAGGTTCAAATCCCCAGATTCTCACCTGTGGACAGGATGAATATGCACTTTTTTCTTACATGGTATCCCTAGAGAAGGAACCAATCTTTTCTATTACTCCCTAGTGGTTCTAGCGTCTTTCTTTTGCCTGCATGGGATTAGAGCCACATCTCCTCTGCAAAGTGAGATTACATGGATAAGTACATTAGTGATTAGCCTGGAGTTGAGGAGACACTTCTATGTGTCATGCTAAACTGAAGCAAAGAAGTAAAGACTGGTGAAAAGGAGAAGGAATGACTCCATGGTCTCCCTTATAAGGGAGCTCTGCAAAGTGACCGTTTTGAAGCCATTGCAGTGCTGGTCCCTTGCTGAACAGTGGCATCACTGACAGAAGAGATCGGTCTTCTTGTGGGTTGGGTTTGAAATCTCTAATGCTGAGAAGGGCTCCAGATCTTCTGGGAAGACATATAAGCCATTACAGAAAAGCTGGACTTCTCATTCGCTAGGTTTTCAAAAGAAAGCGCTGCTTTTCTGAGAGGCTTTATGCTACCAGAGTATATTAAGGAGCATGAGAAGTCTCCCAAGGAACCTAGATGATGGAACAGCTATTGCTGGTCTCAGATGAGACCTGCATGGCCATTTGTTTAAATGAGACCTCTATGAAAAAGCACAGGCATATAACTCTAGCCACCAAGAAAATTTCAGTTAAAGAGGTAAGAACATACTGACATTAGCAGCTTTTTCTACCAGCAGGGTTTTCTATCATGATTTTAAGTTAATCTCCTCAGAGAAACTTTGTTGCCTCTTTAGGATTAAAATCCTCTGTGGTCCAGTCACATGCATTAGCTGAAATGTTCAAAGTCAAAAATAAGCATGAACTGTTGGCTTTGTCCACAGAGAAACACTCATCAAAAGTGTGAACACAAATGGTATGGAGGCTGTTACTCCGGATATACGCTGTGTCAGATTTTGGACTCTGTTAACTTCAGAGGCATGTAGCTGACACCAGACCATCACCGCAGGCATATAAATGGCTTTGTTTTATATGCATTATCACCAGTTAACTCACCTCAGCTGATTTAAGTATTTAAGGTGTAAGTGGATCTAAAGTGGTAAATAATGTGTAATGCTTCATTGTTTCATACACAAAAAGCCTTTTGGTTTAATTGTTTCAACTGTGCCCATTGGTACTGGTGATGTCATGGTATCGGTGTCTCCTAGACACTGCAATGACTTTCGCTGTGAATACACAAACCTGATAAGAAGGCATAAAAAATCACACCTAGAGGAACTTCCATTTCACCCTGATCACACTACAGTTTTGAGAAAAAAACTGGCAGAAAACAGTTTTGAGGAACAGCTTTGCCCTGCTTGGCACCTGTGTTATCTGTGCCAACTGCCAGCAGATCTCCAAGGTGATCTCACCATCACCTTCTCTTTAGCCTCTTTTCCTGAGGAACTTGAGCTTCTCTAGTCATGCTGTCTTTCCGTTTGTATTTCAGTTTGCCTGTCATTTGCTTCCTACCCTAGCAGCTTTTAAATCTGACAACAGCTCAGTCACATCAGGCAAAAAGGGAGAATTTCCAATAGGAAATGAATTCCTACAAGCCTTGTGAAAGCCAACAGGTGGGTAGAGGAAAGCAACTAATGCAAATTAGAGAAAAGAGAACCAGAGAAATGTTTTAATATGAGCACCACAAGACCTTCTGGCTGGACAATCACTTTGTATGTATCTGCATGCAGATTGGCCATAACATCTGCAGCACTGTGTTACTTCAGCCTATAGTTAAGGGACATCGGGGTGAAATGAGGTGAAGAAAAAATAGGGAAATGGAGAAACTGGGAGTAAGTTAGGATTAATGTGAGGATGTGTAGGAGACATGACTGGGGAAGTCTTACGGACTTTTGAGAGAAACTGTGATTATCACGGAAAGGTCAGATGAAAATCCATAGGAAGATGGACTTCCTTGTTCTGCTTCTCATAAAACAGGATATGGTGCATATTTAGAGCTGAAATAACTCAAAATGGCAAAAATGCAGACCTTCAGAGTACAGCCAAACTATGATTTCATTAGTATCTTCATTCCAGATTAGGCTAAATTTGACAACCTGTGCAATAACCATATTCAAAGTGAAAGGAACATGCAGCTAAGCTTCCAATAAAGGCCCTTGCTGAGTGGCTTACTGCTGAAAACTGAGTACTGAGTTTAAACTAAGGAAACATTGACATCAAGTACTGAATGTGGGTTATTTTCAAGCATAAAGTGATACCCTTGCCACAGTTGAAACAGACTCCTGTCAAAGATCAACTGACATCTCCACAGTCACATACTTCAGCTCCCTGTTTACTGGCAGCATCTGATCCTCTCACCATTCATGCTGTATATATGCTCACTCACTCCCAGGATCCCTTCTGAAGCAAAATTACTAGTTTCCTTGGACAGGAAGCCTGGACACAGTTAACAGAATAGTTTGCTCCAGGCTCCACTCCAGACAGACAAAATGCACTTGGACTGCAGAAAGTTTAACTCCCTCGGCCCATGACAGTTGTCTGATGTTACTCCAATAGGCCTCCTGTCCTCAAATGCCCTACACACTGTCATGGCATAGCGCAAGTGGCAATACAAACTTTGAATTAGTAAATCACAAATGCTTAATAATTAGCTCTCAGGGCAATATGGGGCCAGAGGAGACCTGGGTCAAATACTACACCAAGTCTGGTCATGCTGCCCCAAAGGGAGTAGTTACTCCTGAGCAAGGTGGACAGAAGCCATCTTGGACCACTTGGTCTGGGTCAGAGATCACCCTTGGGGTGTCTGCTCTGGTAGCAGTCATCACCCTTGAGAAGCCAGGGCAGAGGCCAAAGCTCCAAACAGAAGGATTTTGCTTCCAGGCTTACAGCTGGAATTTGAACTATTCACACTGATAGGTGCCACCCATCACCATCAGCTCTGCCCGGGAGACTGGGGTGGCCCCTCCAGCCTTTCTCCTCAGGGGCCAGTTAAAGTATTCTCTCAAAATAGATAATGAGGTAATAATTTTATTTTCCTAGTTGCTTAAGGAGAGAGTTAGAAGAGTTAATCCAGGGATCAAAGGTCTTTGTTAGCAGAGTCTTTTGAATCCCATGTGTGCTGGTCACAAAAATAACACAGAAAGTGTACAGACCTGAAAATGACAGCCAGGATGGAAACCAAATCAGCCACTACTTTCTCTTGGCATTTAGTGTCTTTTAAATGTTTGGGTCAAGTTTGATCTTGCTAGTTTATGTAGTCTGTTGTAGTATTTCACCAGCTGCTGAATCTTTTTGTGCAAGTAAAACTTTCCAAAAGGGCCTTAAACTCTAGTGACAGAATACAGTTGTTTGTATGTCAACTGCAGCTTCTATTTATAGGATGATGAAAATATCCCCCAATCAGTAACTCTCCAAGAGACAGGCAATTCATAAAAATAGATTATAGAAAACAAACAAAGATGAAGGCATGTTTTAGGTTAATCAAAACATTGATATTCCAAACTCTTCCTCATAACCCATATTTTTAAGACATTTGTATATTCAGATAGTAAACCCATTCAAACACAAACAAACTACCTTTACATAGGATAAGGAATTCGGGTATTCAGGGAAAAGGAATATTAATATATCCTATAGTGAATGAACACAAAAATAAGTGGAGGTTTTTAATGACTCAAAATTAAATTAACTGCTTTCTGTGATACCCAGTAGAGCTTGCATGAAGGCACGTACCAGAGGTGAATGTGCTTTTAAAGGGTGTTGATTTAAGACCTGATTTGTTTGAAGATTGACTTGAAAGAATTTCAAAGGATGTAGCTTAATTAAAAATATTCCAAACTTTGCATTCCTCGCAAAACCTTTTGACCTCTCATGACATTTAATGCTTGAAGGTGAGGAGTTGACTGACTGCTTCTCACTTCACTAAAGGCACCAAAGTCCTTCCCCCTATGCAACAACCATCATTATTTGTTGATAGGTGTTCATTACACCAACCTAAAAGGAGTACTTGGAGAAGTGGTAGGTCAGTAAGCTGCAGGTACCTACTGTAACAGGGGTACTTTTCCATCAAACATAGCTCATCCTTTAAAAAATGCCCAAGAACAGAATGTGCACAGGAAGGTCTGCACATTGCAGCTATCAAAGAGCCTGACACTCCCACAGACAGAAGAATCAAATGGAGCTATCCATTAACAAGCCAGCGACCTCCACTGCCTCCCGTGAGGAATGGCTTGCTGTCACCCGCTATGAGGGGGAATCTCACCATGAAGGCTGTTTGCATTCAGTCAACACTTTGCTTTTATAGGCCTGTGGAGCCAAAGATTGCTAGACTTTTGAACCCCAGGCTAATTTCTGTCTGGCTACAGCCTCATTTTCTGGAGCCAAAATCTTTTTTAACAACTACCCAATAACAAGTAATTAGGGTAAAGTCTGCTAATCTCCTTTGGGCCTGGAGGTTGTATATTCAGAACCTGATGGGGTGAAGGTAGAATTACTGCCATCAAAGCCCGAGGCTACTTTTGTAAAAGAGGTTGAACTCCAGGTCACAGAAATGTTAACTGGACAAAGAGAGATCAGGGCAGATAGTGTTAATATTAAAACTGTCCTACTGAGATAATGCAGAATTGACTGCTTTCGCTCTGGAAACTACCTGAATGAAAGACATGAAGGGAAGGCTAGAGAGCAGTTCTTTCAAAAGGTGAAAACATAACAATAAAGAATTTATTGTCTTTCTTTTATTTGGAATTCATTTTCAGCCCCTATATTCAATAAGACAAAGTAAAATAATTTTTATGTCACATTGTATTTGGGCCACCCTGTTTCCTAAAGCTATTTGATTTACTAAATTGAATAAGTTATTTCTTAAATATCTTCTCTCTCTCTTCCAAAAGCCCGAGCAAAAAATTAATTAGAAATTGAGAGGTTTCTGCTCTAGACTTAAGAGTCCTGGGGACAAATGAGACTTGCTGGGTGGCAGGAAGGATAAAAAAGCTCAGACTCACACAGACGTGGAGGAAACGTGCTCGGAAGAGAGTGGTGTCCATGCAGTGCCCTGGATATGTCACGATACTGCATTTTGTGCCTCTGCTACTTGCACACAGCAGAGGTCAGGGAGAGATTGCAGTTTTTTAAGGGATTGGAGCCCAAACACTGAAAATCTTCAAACATTCAAAATAAAATCACAGATTTTGCCTGGAAATTCATCACAGAGCAGGGCAGCCATCATTCCACCAAGTGGAGTCACTCCAAAATTAATTTCACTCACTGCCATCAAGGACAACGAATATGTCGCTATCCCCTCTCTAGTATCGATGCTGACAGATCCAACAGGATTGGTAGCACTTTGTTCTCCCCCATTGCTGTGAGCAGGTCTTTGCCTGCTGCTGCCAGTGGCTTTTAAGTCTCTATATGAGAGTGGAAGAGGAGAAACGTTGAGGCCAGCTATTTCCCGTGCCAGGTCCTGCTGGGCTCTGCTACAGCACCCTGGCACCTCCCTCACTTTTGGGAAATTGATGGAAATACTTCGGCTGACATAGGCTAGGGGTATGTTTGGAAACATGATGGCAATTAGCACAGCAGTGGAATTACCTCATAGTTCAATTCTCAGGACAAGATGCATTTAATGGTGCTGCAATTTCCAACTGGATTAAGCTAAGTAAAGTGGAAACAGATTTCTGCTTCCAAGCTGAGCTATCAGAAGAATCCTCTCATGAGACTTCTTCAAAGCTCCCAGAGTAGCTGGTACAGGTACAACCATGGGAAGAAAAAGTGTTGTGTACAAGACCAATGGTAGCAAAACCAACCCTCAGCTCTGTGGTGGGACACTTGAGTGCACAGGGAAAGACATCTCCAGCCCCACATCTTCCTCCCAAGGAGGTAGCATCCTAGAGCTCCCTCCTGAGCTACGAGCAGAAGGAGAGTTTTTAGCCTCTCCAGAAAAAAGGGCAATAATCAGTGTTCTTTATTTCCCTATCATTTTGTTGGCATTTCCCAGGGTTTTAGGGACCCCAGGTTGCCATTACCTTCATGAAAATATAAAATTTCTCCGTGCATGAGCTATATAAAACAGGCTCATCAGTATTAGCTTTCTGTCATGATGGGTAGGGAATGCATATATTTTCTTTCAATTATATCAGAGTAAAATAAGCTAGTGGTAATGACTAATGATGGCATAAAGTATTTGTTTCTTTCTTTTGAAGCATTCTTCTGACATGGAGGGAGAACATGACAATGTATTTTTATGTTGATTATGTCCATGTGAGTTATCCCAGATAGGCGGCACAACAACAATGCTAAAATTCACCAAAGTGAAGTCTGACTTTTTTTTTCTGAAACCTAGCACAAGAGCAGTGTCCATAGTGCAACAGCCATTGGAATATATTTCTTCAAGGTTCAGATTTGGAGTAACTTTTCTCTGCTGCACTAGCAACACCAGAACTAGTTAATCTTTGCCTGGTTTAAATGCTTCACATATTAAACTAAGCAGGCTAAACTGTACCATTAAGCAGGCCTGTATCTGTGTGAATATAACAAATTGGTCTTTAGTCAAATACTTCTCAGACTAAAATGCAAGCCTGTCTCCTAATTCAAATACCTTCATCCATACTCTTTTCTGTTTTAAGTATGCAAAATGGAATTTTGTGGTTACTGGTGAAAATTGTCCTTCAAAATACCATGCAATACTGCTCCAATTAGGTCAGTTTTTGGTTTTAGAATATCATTTATAAGAACATTGTGGCTGTTACACAAAGGTCTGTTCAAAATGGGAAGAAAAAGTAGACAGAAAATTACAGTGCGGAATAAAAAACTGGCCATTTTCTTTAAGGAACTTGTAGTTTCACATCTGGACGTTACCCTTTTGGACAGCTGACAAGCCATGTTGGAGATCTTGAAGGCTTGTTGCCCTAAGAAAGAAATCAAGTATGTGAGTCTGTCATACCCTCTTGTACCATCCTATTTTAATTCTTAAACATTTTTTCCATGAACCCAAAAGAAACAGAAATCAGGAAGCACTTTCCTTGCCCAGATTCCCCCCAGCCTGTCTTTCCAATCAATTCTATGCCCAGACATTGGGGACATAGTTGGATTTTATAGCTAAGTCAATCTCAGCTCAAGCTAGTGCCAAAAGATTCAGTTCTGTCTGTCCTTCTATTGCCTTTAATTGCATACTCCTATTCCCAGCACTGCACTGTGTCTGATATTTTTCTGACCTCATGGTGTACTACATCAGGTCTAGATCACAAAAAAAAGTATAGATAAGTTTTGCAGAGCTTTGCAGACATGCAAGCGCTTATGACAGCAAAGGAAGAAACAAGAGCACACAAATGAAAAGAGAGAAGAAGGAGAAAGGGAATAGACTGCCTTTTCAGAGGCAGTTGATCATCTGATTGCCTGGCCTAGCATCAGACTGTGCACTGCACCCTCACTGACTCCTCCATCTCAATGTGATCACCATGACTGGTGACTTTTTTCTTTTCTGTACAAACAACAGCTTGTACATCATATTCTTGTTTTTGCATGCACAGACCAAGTATTCCAGTACTGCTCAAGCTTTGTCATGCACTCCTTGCCTTGGGCCATAACCCATGTCTGCTTCTTACCATCGTTGTATAAAAAAACATTTATTAAACTCTCCAGTACTGAGCCCAAAAGAGGCAAAACCATTGTCTTTATCCAGCTCTGTGATTATCAACAGATTAAAAGACTTGCCTGACAAAAATTGTAAATTCTAGGCAGACACTCAAAATCAGCTAGAAACTTCTATAGAGAATGAATCAATCCTCATCATCACTGTAGGTAGAAAGTGCAAGGAACAGAATCATCTGACATTCACTTTGGAATAATACAGGTTCATTTCTATGTTTTTTGACTAAGAGTAACTCACATTTACAGGAATACATTAGAAAACCTATTTTTCTTTGTTCTCCCAAAGTAATGGCACTCACACGCACAGCTCTTGGGCCTGATTCATCACTGCATTACTTCAGCTTTATTTCAGGGACTCCATTTATAGTGCAGCAACTACATGAACTGTGCATCCTGTCTGTGATGCTCGCAAAAGTAAAAGGGTAGGATGGCCTTTTAGGGGGCTTCTGACTTAGGACTCAGTTGCCCAATTCCCTGTTTGATGCTCCTCTGTGAGACGAACTCCCCAGGATGTGAGTACTCTGCCATTCCCAAAAAATTGTTTCTTCCTCCCTTATGCTGAGCAGCTAAAACAAAAGATCATTTAGCTCCTTAGTTAGTTCAGAAATTTCTAGTAATGTGAGAATGCCCTGCTCAAGAATTCCTAGCTTCTTCAATCATTAGTGGATATTATCAATTATTTTGCACCCAGCAACACGTAGTGTGTTTTCATAGCCAAAGTAACGCCCCTGAAAGTGCCTGATTTTGCAAATAGTTAAGCACTGGAATAATTTTACTGACAAGGATTAGTTCACTAAACTCTGTAGTAAGACTCAGCAATGTAAGGATATAGATAAGAACTGTAATTCCGGAATGTAACAACATGCACATCATTTAAGTCAAGCTACACACTGTATCTGGCTGTGAAGGACTCAGGGAAAAAGGAAATTTTCTTTTGACCTCAGATAATTATTATATTTATTCTTAACATCACAATAATGTCCCATAGCTGTAACCAGCTCTCATTAGCCAAGGTACTGTATAAACACACCAGACTATTAAATCCCTGCTAAAGGAAGTTTACATACATTTTGAAACATAAAAAATGACGAACTTGTTAATTTTATTTCACCATAATTGACAGTCTTTTAAAATCTTAATACTGTAATAACAAATGGGACTTGAGTGTGATCTTTGCTACTTTTGTGTAAAGCCATAGGAATGTCATTCATTTAGACCTCGACAGAGAGGCTGAAATGCATATTGCTGGCATGAAGTAAAAATGCTATTAGAAGAATATTCTTAAGGTTGCAATGTCAAGGATTTTGAATCTTATAGAAGAACTTGTACACCTAGATGACACCTGATGACTTCAACACAAACAGACTGCTGATGAACCCCAGAAACAACTACATTTTCTCATCTCTGCCCTTTCCAGTGACATCACCAAGGTGCCCTGATTTCTGTCAGTTGGCGTGTATTTTCTCCTCTACCTAATACCAAAATTGTTCTTAGGTGACTGGCCCCAGTAATATTTTGTCCAGAGGAAACATGGAAAAGAGTATTTGTACTGCACAGTACAGGGATATTTGAGGCAGCTGCTCAGATACAGAAATGGTACAGCTCTCCAATCAAATTTACTAATTTTGGGGCAGACTTACTGCATAATCCTCTACCTCACTGACACTGCATCACAAATCCCCTCCCTCCTCCAAGGGCTGCCATCATTGCTCATAGGGCTGGCAGCTCAACATCAAGAGCCTGCTCAGCTAAATTTTATTGCTGCAAATCTATAAAGAAAGTTGCTTATAAAGATGCAATTGCTTGGCCTGTTCGAATCACCATCTCCCAACACATCAAATCTTGGGCAAAATGAGCTATTCAGGGAAGAAGCACTAGTTGCGTTTTCGACACACCCTGCCAGATTTCAAGTTCCTTCCTCCAGGCACAGAATGCTGAGGATGTTCAAGGAAACAGTAACAGATTTTGTTATACAGAAAAAAAAAAAAGAAAGGGATTTTCTTCAGAAAAAAAAGAGCCGAGCCTTTTAGGAAGACATTTTCAGAGGGATATTAATTTCTTTTCATCTTTATAGACCAGCCTGAGGCATTTATATTTGAGTCCAAACAAAGTCTAGCAAAGTTGTAAACATCTGAAAAGTCTTTTTTAAGGGGAAGAATTGGTCCACATTAATAACAGGCATTGTCTACTGTCTACTCTGACAGTAATTTGCAAATATAAAAAATATTTCCTTCACATACAGTAGCCTGCAAAATTTCACTTAAAACAAAAAATATGAGTGAAGGATTGTAAAGTTTGTGTGTGAAAGTCTAATTTGTTCTTCCTGGTTTTATTCAAGAAATCAGATATATTTTGTATTTATTTATAACAAAAACATCCTGTACAGAATCTGAGTGTTACTCAGTTCCTAATGTTAAAATGGAATATCAGCTCAGTGCTGGGCTGAATTTCAGCCTAGATGAGAGGTGCTGTGTTATGTTTCTTCACAAAGAGTCAAGTTGGCCTAGAAACCCATCAAACAAATTAATTTGGTAGAAATATTGACACAAAAAATGCAGTTTAGATCACTGAAAACACAGGAAATCCTAATAAATCAAGCCATAGCTGAAGCCTCACTGACCATGATTTTATTTTTTTTTTATGTTAGGTGGCCCCCAGGACACTTAAATTGAGACAATTTGACTTTCTAGCTCTACGTTTAGTTCAGAATACTATAACATTACTGTATGCAGGAAAAAAGGAACTAAAAAACCCACATATGTCCTTAATAGTCTGTGTAGAGGCAGATAATGTCTTCAAGGGTTTCAAGAGCATTATGATCACCAGTCTGTGGCAGAGATTCCACTGCCAGTCTCTACTTCTATACTGATTTACATCATTTGAGTGTCCAGTCTACCAACTGAACAACTAATGCATTTTCACAAATACTAAATACTAGTGCTTTCAATCTGGTTTTGGTAGGACATCATTTCACAGCAAAGGTAAAAATTGCGACCTTCAAACTATAAAGAACTTTTGCCCTGAGTAAACCTAGTGTCAACCATCCATGTTTTTCAAATGGCTTTACGTGCAAATGGGAATTTATTTCCTACAGATTTGAGGTAAGCAGGTAAAAAAAGTTAAGAAAAATAGACTTCTGTAATGTCCCAGAACATGGCTTTAACAGAAAAACAAAGTTCATTAAAATAAAATTCTGGGAGTTAAGCAAGGACATTGCCCATTTGAGAAGGTGAAAGATCTTGGTAGCAGGACTTTACAAAACACTTGTGTGTCCGACAAAATGAGGAAAGTGCTTCACAATGGTCTCCACATTATGGTAAAAAGACCTCCCACGTAGTATCATTTTATGTACTAGTATCTACATTTCTGGAACTGCTTAGGGAAGGGAGAGTGCCAGCATTTTTGCATGCTTCCTGCATCCTGGGGATGGCAGCTGTGAAGTAGAGCAAGGCGCACTTTCTCTTGTATCTCTCAAATATAGTTCTGAATGCAACTTCTGTCATTAAGAAATATTTCCTAAGCAGACTCCATACCCCTATTTTCCATCTGATAATCGTCTCCTTGTGTTTGTGGTAAGTCAACATCCTTCATCTTTGCCTTATGAGGAAAAGCTATGGCTGTAAGCACTTCAAAATTCCCTTAGTGCTTGCAGATCCCTATGATAACAAACAACAGAAAGCATCTAACATGCTTTTTTCCTTTCCTTACAGAGACAAGCAGTTCACTCAAAAGAGGGCAGCTCTCATGCCAGCTTTCTGTCTGTACTATCTACTAAGCTACAGCACATGCTTATCTCTCAAATTTGGCAATGAAGAAAGGAGACGCATGATGCAGCACTATCCCTTTCTGGCTGTTGCAGGTGGAAGAAAGGGCAGGGTTTGTGTAACCCAAAGTCAGCACACACCGTAAGAGAACACAGGTGGGTAGCCCTTATTTCCTTTTGATTATGGGGTGTTTGGAGCAAACTCAGACACTTTGCTTGAATGCAGCATCTCACTGGAGTCCCAGGAGTCACTCATATGCACTACTACACAATGGAGAGGTCTGGCCCCATACTTGTGTTTGTGAGGTAACTGAGCAGTGCTGAGCACCCACACCCAAGGTCTAGGGGGGCACTGAACTGAGTTTAGCAATTTGTTCCACCATCTTCACTCAGGCAAAGCTTTCAGTGATTTATAGCAGTGTGGAGAAAGGGCTTCAGCTGTAGCTTTCTTTAAATATTCACATGCAATTGTTTTTCCTGGAGTTCTGAATAAAGTGTCATCACACTTCTCAACAGGGAAAAATTTTTGGATAAGCTATTCAGAGAAGCTGAAGAAATGTCCTCCAGGCACATGACTGTTAAACCCTGCTTCAGTTTTGGTAAAAGATCTGCCTTGATCCAACACATTTTCTATCTCACCCCTTTCCTCACCCCTCCCCTCTCTTCAAAGGGGCAGTCAGTGCCCTATGACACTGGATGGGCCCAAAGGAATGGCTGCTTCCTCACACCTGCCTTCCCTATTAGCAGCAGCAGAGTCCTGGGTGCTATAGAAAGAACCCAGTGAAGCCACACAGAGCCAAATCTACACAGAGACGGGGAACAGAGATGGGAATAAGGCCATCTGCTAGGAAGTGAAAAGAGGACAGCAGAGGTATTTTCTTACTTCTTCCTCTCATATAACTTTCTTATAGCTCACTATAACTGACCGAGTCCATGAGACTCATCCTGCTCTTCACTGTGAAAACAAAGAGGAGCAGGAAGGCTTAAGGTTGGGAGAAAGAAGAGTTGATTTAGGAAATATGAGGAAAACAGAAAGAGAGCAACAGAGAAAAGAGAAAGGGTAAGAAAAAGAATGAGAAGTCACAACTATGGAGCTTAAGAAAAGGTCACCGGAAGAATACAAGGCATAAGGGGAAGAGTAGCATTAAAAAGCACAAGAATGAGTATGGAGAAAATTATGGCTACAACAACAAAAACCAGAAAGACTTAGAAAACACTTTGAAGGTGGCCATTGAGTGTTTTGAAAGAGCGTGAGCGGGAAAGAGGAATGCAAGAAGGGAAACCACCACAATGAGTTACACTTCACTGATGCACAGAAAATGAAAAGTGAAGTGCTAGCATCTAGTGTGCACCCAAAAATTTCCTTTAGGAAACCTTGGCCTTACCAGAGCAAAGGGGACATGGATGCCACAGGACACAATTTCATCCTTTGTAATTAAGGTAGAGATGGGTCATGTGAGAAAGCCCTGCTGACTCCCAAGGGTACAGTTTTCCTTCCTAGTATTTCCATAGCTTCTGAAAGATTTTCGTACCTCACATTACCGCATTATAATATGAAGCAGGTTGGAATTTTGTTAGCTGCAAAGGGGGGATATTTCCTTCCCCCCTGTACACATCAGGCCTGTCCCTACAGGCACAAAGGATTTATTCTTCCCTTTACAAATTACTTCACCAGCTGAGGAACTGCAATAGCTGCCAAACCCCCCAGAAGCCTGAGACCTCTGCCCCATCCCAGCAAGGCTGAAATGAGGCAGGGGAGAGAGGAAGTGATTTATTTTGAAATAAGTGCTGCAGAGGCAGAGGTGGTGTGACCGGGCAGGGGAACAGGACACACTCTGCAGGAGCAAGCAGAGAAAAGCTGGTAAGTTCTTATGTAGGATGAACCATTCCCTGCAGCATGCTGGGAGAGAGTTACTCAGGAGCCTGTGTGAGGATGGTGAACATTGCTGGTGAGAGCCCTCACCACTCTTCCCTCCAAACCACTTGTAACTCAGAGCCAGCATGTGATTGTGAACACCGCCAGCAAAACCAGAGGTTGAACCAGGTTTTGGGTTGGCTCCAGCTCTGTTTTGGGGTTGTCTGTAACTAAAGTTGCCCTCATCTAGTCCTGGTTCAAGTTCAGCCAATGGTCTAAAACAGCCCTGGTTCAGGCCTTGCTAGAAAAAAAGTCTGGAAAACGTTTTCAGCCTGACTGCTGTATGTGTGTGCATCTGAGCAAAGCTGGTCTTCTGTGCTTGCTTGTCGTGAAAAATGATGAATTGCAGAAGTACCCATTTGGTGTTAGTCATTCGGTGCAGCAGGAAGGAAACAGGAAGCCCTTCTGAGAATTAACTTTTCAAAGCAGTTTGCAAAGAAAGCCAAGGCCCTCCTCCCTTAGGCTCCATAGCCACTCACTGCTCTTTATGCCATCACCTTAACGGGCACCTAGTCACAATTAACATTCACAACCCCTGCAGCCGGAAATATTTGCCCAGTGCAAACAGCTGAGGCATTTGGTGTCAGTCCTTTCTCTGTTCAAGGCGTGTTAAAAAAGGGGGAGGGAAGAGGAGCCATACACTTGCCAAACGGGAGAGGCCTGATTGCACTCAACAGGTTCAGTTCACGCTGTGACCCTGCCCGGCTTCCTGCTATTCAGATGTGTTACTTCCCCTTTGTGGTAATGGCCTGTGGCAGCCGGCCAGAAAACACTATTAATTTCAGAAGTGGCCTGACAACAAACCCACAGCTAAACGAGAGGAAGTGGCGGGGAGGCCATCTGTTAACTTCAGCAGAACAGTAGGGACACAGCTATGTAGGTTCTACAAGGAAAGCAGATTAATAATCCACAAAGAGGAAACTGGCTAAAATTATCCACAGACCATATTAAAAAAAAAAAAAAAAGAAAAAAAGAAAAAAACCAAGGGAGTCACTTGAGCTGCAGCTGGACAGGAAATTGCTAGAGCTGCTTGCAAATCTCCACTTTGAACAGAGCAGCATAGGGAATGCCAAGAGCGGAAACCGTTCAAAACTGGATTAGCACAAGCCAAGTTCAACTGCAACCCACTTCTACTTTTACAGTTTATGCACTCAATCTAGGCCACTACTGCATGAGACACTGACTCACTTTTTTCCCATGTCTTGTTTGCATTTCATTTCACACACTTGCAGTTTCTAAAATTACTTGAAATGTGCTCCGGCTGCCAGGAATTCTGCAGAACCTCAGCCGACAGCCCCAGCTGTAGCATCAGCCCCTCACCATGGAACTGCACACAGATTTTGGCACCACCCTACCTTGGGCCACTTTTCATCAGGAAGGATGTTAATGAATATAAGTTCCAGCAGGAAGTTTTGCAATTGCTATAATCCCCCTTTTTCCTTCTGTAGGCAGAACTACTTGAAGGGTCCAAAAAGGAAATGAGTTGACTAAGGCTAAAGACCAGAGACTTTTCCTCCATGCCTTCATTAAGTTGCAAGGTGGCTGAATGGCAACAGAAAAATAATTTACAGGCTGCAGACTGTTGATGGATCTCTGTGAAATGAGTTCTGCCAGACAGCTAAGGAGAGCACAGTCCCATCTCCTGGCATCTGTAGTAGAGTGACCAAAAATCGTAAACAAACCCAGAAAACAGCAGCTCCTTATTCTTAAAAATAATAATAATAATGAGAAAAAACTCTCATGGCCCAGGTGCATCCTCAGGGTAATAAAGAGATGCTTGAATATTTTGCAACTAGCATTAAGGCCTTCAAAAGCATTCCCTTCACAAAAGCAAGATGAGAATCCAGCACATGCACCATTTAGGCACCAGTGGACCGAAGGGGCAATCAAGGCTTTATTGTCTTAGGGGCTGTACAAAAGCTACTGAAAGCAATCATTATCTTTAAACATAACCATATGTGTATGTGCAATTAACCACACCCACACAGAGGCGAAAAGGGGAATAAACCAGCCAGGTTCTCCATAGCCAAAAATAGTTATTTATTTATTAATAATTTAAGGTTTTACATTCTTATAATAAATTCCATCTTAAAACTTTTACACTGTGAATTAGACTCTCCCTTATTGGCAACCATGTGCAGGTTCACTGTGCGTACACGCAGGTACAAATGTTCGCACATACTTCCAGTTTTGTTTAAAAAAAAAGAAAAGACGCAAAATATTGCATTTGAGGTGAAGCTCCCTGAAGAATTTGTACAGAGGTAATGCACTGTTTAGCACATCTGAAAGTTTTAAAAAGTGATCAAAAATCTTTCGCATTCAAAGACAAACCACCTCCCAGATGATCTATTTACAAAAGGTAAGGCAAAAAATTAATTTAATTTAAAAATATATATATATATGTATCATGTGGAACCTACATCAAAAGCATGAGAAAAAAAAATCACCACAAGGAAAAGATATATGAAAGAAGAGACTCTACTTGCTCACAAAACATAATTTGCAAACTTCTCACCATTGCCATTTCTCCCTCATGAAAAGCTTGCTTCAATTGAAGAATAAAATCCAGCATGCTGCAAATATATTCTTTGCCATAGAAAAAAACCAACAACAACAACAAATAAAGCAGGATTTATGGAAAGAACAAAAACACAGGTGTCCCTTGGATTGATTTTTCAAATATATGTGAATTAAAAAAAAAAATTGCAAATTGATTTAATGTTAAATATTTACATTGATCAAGTAGAATACTACCAAACTCCCAGCAAACAAGTACTCCAAATACACTAAGCTGAAATCTCTTTCTTTGGCTCCTCTAAATTAAAACAAACAAACAAAAATAACTAGTCTTCACTGAAGACAAAGATGTATGTCACAGATCTGAGAGCAGAGAGGGCAGGAGAGTTCCAGTCTCTAGAGAACGTGTGCCCAGCCTGTCCAGCCTCACCCTATCCCCCTGGAAGTCCTCAGACCCAAGCCACTGCACAAGCAGGGATGAGCACACTGCCCACCTGCTGCCTGCTCGCTGTAGTCCTGCCCAGAGAGCTTGCCACATTCCCTCCCTTTCCAATAGCCGATTCCATACTGTGTAACCTTTCCTTGCCTTGCAGCTGCTTTTGACAGCAGAGGCCAGAAAAAGAGAAAGCTGCATTCCTTTATCACTGCCAAAGAGAAACCATTGAGGAGTGATCCCATGAAACGGACAGGAGAAGGGAGGTGGTAGGAGCTCACGTGGACTGCAGGGAATCCACCTGGAAGACGTTCTGGTTGGAAGGGGTGGTGAAGTACAGCTGCTGGTTCGGCACTCTGTTGTCACAGGGGCTGCTCAGTCCCAGAGTCCTCTCAAAGTCCAGCAGCTGGCCCATGAAGTTGAAGTTGGGCGAAATGTTGGACTTCTTCATCTTGACAATATCATAGGCATCATTCATGGATAAGTTCAGCTTCTGCATGAGGTAGGCCACCGTCACTGTGACCGAGCGGCTGATCCCTGCTAAGCAATGCACCAGGACTCCGCAGTTCTTCCCCCGTGCTTCATCTGTACAGACAGAGGCAGAGAAGGACACGTAAAACAGGGGCTTGGTAACTGATCTCTCAACACAAATGAGATTAGTATCAAGTAGGAAGAAAGGATGAATCTGATCCCAGTGGTCAGCAGTGCAACTCAAGAGTTAACTTTAGTGGCTTAAAACCAGGACAAGAGGAGAATCCACTCCCCCTAGTACCCGAGTCCAAGAGCTGAGAAAGCTAAGAATGAGACAAAAGGAGCAGGACACGCTGCATGACACTGTTTTAAAAGTCAGTTTTAAAAGACACGCTTTTGCCTGTAGATTTGTCTTTAAATTTTTACAGTCCCCTTGCCCCAACATGGAAATCCTGCAATATGTCACTGAATGGCTTTTATACAGACTAGCAGACTGCAAAGGTCTATTAAATTATTCTCCAACTGTTGTGCAGCTAACAATGGAGGTATTCAGGCATTTTAAAAGAATGAGGGAAGTCACAGGGGACAACCCATTAGGAGGAACAGGATGTCAACATTGGTTGAAAATGGGTTCCTTTGTAATAGGAAATGCATTACAATGCCTGGAGATTAGTTTCTTTGTGGCTTCCAGCCCACATTTCTTCCTGCTGGTCTCAGATTACCTACATTCTCCACTATTACCGGTATCATTCAACCGGATCACAGCACAGCTTCCCAACAGATGCGATGCCCACCTCACCGCACCCCGATGGATGGTTTTAGTCCTCCCCGAAATTAAGGAGAGTGTACATTTCAACCAGAACTCTTTAGGCTCAAGGGGACGGGTTTCCAGAGCTGATGGGTGATGTTTAAGGGCCGGCTGACTGAGGCACCGGGCCCGAAGGGTATATTATTATTACCACGAGATTTAATTAAAGCTCTGACTATACACTTGTCAGAGATATCGCTTATGAATAATTTGCATTTAAAAGCTAAAGTTAGCTTCCCAGATCGTTTCTTTTTGTTATACTGCTCTTCAGTAACCTCAAGAAAAAAAAAAAAACAAACAAACAAAAAAAAACTAAAGCAACAAAACGACAAAACCAATCAATAAAAATAACAAAAAAAGGGGAAATAGCCATCAACTAGGCTCATTTTCCCCCCACCTCCACCCAGCCAGGAACTGATTTAAGAAGATCCCCCATCCTTCGAGTGCTCAGTCTCCAGCTCCACCACAAACGGCTCAGAGAGGAATTCCACAGCCAGACAAACCAGGTATGCTTTTGCAACCTGCAGAAGTCGCTTACAATTCACCGGGGCTCCTCAATAACCCCAAACAGTCCCCAGCCGCCCCTTAACTTAAGCCAGCTTTAAAAACAGAAAAGAGGGTATTCTCCAGAGACTGCCATAAACGCTGCTACCGCTTCTCGCCCCAAATCTCCCAAATTTTGCCTCCTAACATAAAACTGTTAGCAAATAACGAAGTCTCACCTATAAAGGAGATGGCCTCAGGAAAGAACTGAGACAGATTTTGGCTCCAGTGGTCAGAGATCGGAATCTGTTTGTACTTGAATTCACCGGCATTTTCAAAGAGATTGGGCAGGTTAGGGGTAACATTCAAGATGTACTTAATGCCGAACTCTTCTAAAACGTCCAAATTAGTGGAGTCCTTGGCACAGCCTAAGTAGAGGTAGGGTAAAATTTCCACCGGGAAGGAAGGCTGGTTGTTGGAGAGAGGGCTGCCATCGGAGTCGGTGGCACTATTGGGGTCTCTGTCAATGTCAGATTCAACGTCTGATGATGAATCGGAGCTGATTCGGAGGCCTCCCAAGCCCAGGACTGGCAAAGGAGGAGAGCTGCTGCTACACGAACTGTCCAGGTTAGTTTCGCAGTGCAAGGCGAACTCGGCCTGGAACTTGCTAAAACCACCTGGAATAAAAAGCAAAGAGGAAAAAAAAATGCAGCCTGATATGAGAAGGAAAGTCAACTTACTTCCCTGGTACAGCCCTGTCTGCAAAGGGACGTCTGTTTCGCACCCTCTCGAGCTCCGGGAAAAAGAAGAAAAAAAATGTCACACACTCACGCAGACATTCTAACTTAAAGGAAAGGCTAAGAAAATCGCCCGCTGCGGCGGAGGGTTCAGCACATTCAAGATTAAAGCTCTGTGCCGCTTCGCCCTGCGGGGACCTCTGAAGAGATGTCTCGGCAATTCCTTCTGCCGGGCTCATGCTGGGATCCCTGTTAGTCCTGTCTTCCCCACGCTGCCACAGCGATTCCAGATCTCGAGGTCTCCCTAAATCGAAGCGAGTACAGGGATGGCGGGGGGAGGCGAGGGGGATGAAGCGGGCGGAAAAGCCCCCTATACAGATCAGTGCC
Source organism: Lepidothrix coronata (assembly GCF_001604755.1). NCBI lineage: Eukaryota > Metazoa > Chordata > Aves > Passeriformes > Pipridae > Lepidothrix > Lepidothrix coronata. The sequence continues at coordinate 6,063,449 of NW_016690189.1, forward strand.
CTCCTGGAGCGTCAGTGCACTGCCCGGAGGACGCTGCAGACTCATCCCCCACTCTCTTCCCCGGGTAGAGCCTCGAGGCTCGGTCCCCGTCCCCCACAGCCTCGGGCCCTAGGCAGAGATCTCTCCCCCAGCCCCGCGCGGCCTTTCTCACCTTCCAGATAAAATGCCTTGCAGCCTTCATCTTTGAGGCGCTTGAGGAGCAGCCCCAGCACAGACTCGCCGCCCGTGTTCTCGTTCCAGTCGCGGCTGTGCTCATCGTACAGCACTACCGTGTCGGTGCCACACCGGCGGGCGAAGCGCTCCCGGTCCTCCTCGCTGCTGGCGACGAGGGACCGCAGGGGCAGGTTGCCCTTCTGCAGCCGCCGCAGCATGATGCCAGGAATGGCCACGTTGATAGCCGACTCGATGTGGGACGACTCGTATAACTCCTGCGGCCGACAGTCCATCAGCAGTAGCCGGTCGTTGCCCATCTCCAGCTGCTCGTTCAGCCACGCCACCGATTTACTAATCGCCATTTCCGACGCGAAAGGGACGGGTCTGAACGTATCTAGCATGAGGAAGGACGGGGGGAGCGGACCGTGCTCTGGAAGCGCCCCTCTCTCTCACAGAGGCATGCGGCTGGCTCGGCGGGCGGGCTGCACCCCACCAACTCTGCACAACTTATCTCCCTCCGCCCCAGGAAAATGAATCACGCAGCCCCCCCGCGCCGCCTCCCCCGCGCCGGGCGGCGGTGGAGCTACGGGGAGAGAGAAGCAGCGCTGGCCCCGGCGTGTGTGTGTGTGAGCGTGTGTATGTGTGTGTGTGTGCTTGCGTGCCCGCAGCCAGCCTGCCCTGTCTCCTCTTTTTTCTGTCAATGAAGCCCTGAATGAACCTGCCTAATCGCCCCTGCAGCCCGAGCCCTTGGGCTTTTCCTCCGCCACGAGTGAATGAAATCCAATTAACGTGCCGCCGAGCGGGGCTCCCCGGTCCAGCACGGAAACACCGCGGCGGTGCCGGTGCCCCTTCCCTTGCTCTGCTCCCCTCCCCTCCCCTCGCCGGCTGCCGCCCGCCAGGCCCTCGGCCGCGGCCCCGCGCAGCGCTCGGCTCTCAATGGGCACAACCGCGGCCCCGCTCAATGGATACATTCTCCGGCGCAGCCAATGGGGGCGCGCGGAAGGGGCTGTTGCCGCGGCGACGGGCCGGCTGGAACAGGTTGTGTTGATGAATCGTTAATGAGTTTGTCATTCACAAAAACGGAAAGGAATTTCCGCTCCGGATAAGCCGAGTGCAAACAAGCGGCAGCCGCGGCGCGGCGGGCGGGGGCGGCGGGGGCAGGTGAGGGGGCGCGGCCCGGCGCTCCCCCTTCCCTCCGCCAGCACCAGCCGCGGGGTGGCCGTCGCAGCCGGCAGAACAAATGGCACTTTTTCTTTTCTCTCCCTCCATGTTTTCGCTCCCTAAGTCAGACCCCGCGGGGGTCGGCCGTGTCTCCCCTAATTTCCCCGCGCTGATCGTGGCCCGGCTTTTCATTAGGGCATTCCGGGAATCCCATTTTTAGGGAGGCGGGTGGGCTCTGTCCTCGGCTGATCTCTACGCGGGTGAAGGGTAAACCCCGAGCTAATCTCTTCCTACGCGGGCCGGCTTTATTCGCTGCACGCAGCACAGCCGGGGAGCCGGCGCCGCCGCCGCCGCAGGAGCTGCCTGTAGGCACTGATGCTGCAGCTCGGGCGGGCCACCCCAAAAACGTGACCGGGGAAAGTGGCCCGCCTCGGCTCGGCCGGCTCCTCCAGGTAGCCTGTAATCGAGTTGCGCTCGCCCGGTTTCGGCGTGAGCCCTTCGCCAGCGCCGAGCCCGCAGCCGCCCTCGGGGCGCGGGAACGCCGGCACCGCCGCCGGCACAGCGCGGTCCGGCCCGGCCCGGTCCGTGGGGCCCCCTCGCACCTGGCAGCGTCCGCCCTGGCGGCCCCGGCCGCCGCACCGGCTCCTCCGGGCGGGGCCCCTCCGTCGCCGCCGCCGTCCTGTGCTTCGTCCCGGGCGGGCGGAAGGGCACTGCGGGGCCCGCCGTACCGGGGGTCGGAGGGGAGGTGGCTGCGCTAGGGGCCCGTCGGAGCGGCGCCGGGGTAGCAGGGGCCGGGAAGGGACTGAGAGGGGCCGGAGGGCCGGGGGCGCCGCGGGGCCGGGAGCTGAGCCGGGAGCGGTTATTCCAAAGTGCGTGTTACCAAATGGATAAGGGAAAAGCGAGAAGCGGCAATAAATCGAGAGAAGCCTGGCCTAAATGCTAATCCCGCCGCCAACATCTGCTTGGAAGTAAAATTGTTCAGGAGAGGCTAATCTCTCTTCCACTGCTGCTGCGCTTCAGGGCTCACTATTTTTAACTGCAGCTGAAGGAGGTTCTTTAGGTAGCGAGTGGCTGGAGAGTGTGACCCTGGGAACAGATAGTGGCATGGACAATCCTGTGTATTCCACACAGGAAACATCCGTGATGATAATTAAAGTTGGCACATCAGTCGCTGCAGTTTGAAGCAAGGCCATCACCCAGATGGCATTAACGACATCCTCCCCAGCAGGGATTTTGAGAGGATCCTTGCTTGCTACCTTTTTCAGAGACTTGAAAGTGGGACTGAAGTATTACACAAACCTTGCTCTGTCTCTTAAGCCAGGAGATTTCCTCGAACTGATATTCAGTTCACTGGACACACACCACGCATCTTTTCCACGGCTCGGTGGGGACAAATGGTCCGGTCCATCTTGCCCACTATGGACCTGCCCTCTCTTGTTAAAGAGTTTGCAGGCTGTTCTTACCAGGTGCTTCACTTGCTGTTCAGCTCTTTGTTTTCAGCGTATGGTGTTTAAATGTCCAGAGCAGCAGAACAGGGACAGATCAAAGCAGAAAGCAGGAGGCTTTGATTTTATTTATTTAAGTTTAATTGGTTTTAGGTTGGGGATTTTTTGGGGGGATACCCGCCTAGTAGTAATAGCGAAGCCCAGCCATGATGATAATGATGATGATGATGACCCGCCTATGCAACAATAAGTAATGATATAATTTAAAGACATTTTTATCTTTAGTACTCTCAGATCCGATTGAAATACTATGAGAATTAAAGGTTAAGTATACGAAGGCAATAAGATGAAGTACATTCCAGAGAGTTGTATTTTCGCAGTGGAGCTGGAGACAGAGACTTGTAATGTTGGTGGCTACAGCCAGCTCATTGCATGGCAGCAGTTTAAGGGTGGCATTTGGTGAGCTGGGATCCAGGCAGGAGATTTTGCAGCAGAGTTAAACAAGTCAAATAAAAATAGCTCCCTTTGAATTTGTAGTAATATCTCCCTCAGCACACATCAGCCGAAAAACTCTAAAGGAGAAAGAAAACTATGTGCCACCTTACTGTCTTTGTGTTTTCATTTTTCTGTCTGTCCTGTCAGTCACTGAGGGATACTGGAGCAGATTCACTTAACCATGCTACCATTTGATGCTTTGTCAGAGACCAGATACACCACACAAGCTTCCCCAGGAGATCACTTATCCTTCAACTTCCAGAAGTTTTTATAGTACCTGGGCAGTAAGAAGAGCCTATTGCTGTCAGCCATAATCCCTTCATTCATCCAGTTGTTGGCAGTTAGCTTTTGAACCCTGAAATGTTAATTTCTGGATGGGGAGGGGGTGTTTATTTATTTTTATTTTGTTGGGTTTTTTTACTTCCTTGTTGGTGAATAAGACTTCTTCAGTCCAGCTCAAAGCTGATTCATCACAAATAGCCAATTTTGCTGGCTTTTGGACTATAAACCTTTTGCCCATTCTTAGCATATGTAGAGGCTCCAATAGATCTCTGCCTATGATGTGAGCTTGTCTTGGCCAGAGATGCAGACACAGAGGACAAAAGCATTGCATGGATGATGGCAATTAGAGTTTAGTGTTGCTTTGCCCAATTCCTTCGTGTGTCCCTGTAATAGAAGCTCTGGCTATCTACATAGTGTAATGGGAGAGAGAAGTACCCAAAAGGCAGGTATCTATGACATTTTGAAACCAGGCCAACTGGGCCTCTCTGAGATGCTTCACAGTCCGGGATATTAAGGCAGCGATGCAGAGGCATCCTCACAAGGCTAAGTACTGATGAAGTTTCTTCTTGCCTTAGACATCAGGGATGAGAATTTTTTTTGTTGTGCAAATGCTTTCTTCTTCTAAAGGTACAAGTTCATGCCTCTCTTCTACTTGATTTGGAGAAGAATTTGACAGGAGTCTGTCTCTCTATGAGAAGATGGGGCATAAAATTAATAGGAAAGGTTTTTCTGCTTTCTTGGTCAGACTTTTCCCATGTCACATCAATCAATATTTATGAGAGCAGGGACTCTAGCCTTGGTTTTCCACGTCCCACTGATGACCTGAATCAAAAAGGCAGAGACATCGTCTGTATCTGCACTGCCTAAAGTTGGGCAAGTACAGTATTTTCTGGGATTGCCTGCTGAAGAAGGCCAAGGAGTGTGAAATGTGCTGGCATCAGGATTTTGGTTGAGATGCCAACTCAGCTCAACTCTGTAAATGCAAGAGCTTGGAAATGTAGTGAGGACAGGCTTCTCCACTGACAGGTCATACTTAGGCGTGAATTTTGAGGATCACGACTGTCAGCTTTGACTGGAACAACAAATGCCTGTGATGCAGCTAAATGGTCATTCAGCTTTAGATATTGGAAGTTAGAGGTTCACATTTTACCTATTTATTTATTTCTCTTATTTACCATTTTTAGAGGGTCATCAGAGAGGACAAACTGCACTCGAACCATTCAGTTCCTTCCACTGTCTCTAAATGGTGCCTAGTGGAACCAGCCCTTACTTTCACATGCTTACCTTACAGTCTGTGAGATTCTCACCTTCAGGTTTATCTGTAAGTCCTTTATACAGTTCCTTTTAATTTCACTGCAAGTGGGAATCAGCGTATGCCTGTGTTGGTTTGTGTGAATGGTCTACTTGAAAACAGAAAGACACAAGTCCTCCTAGACCAAACTGCCAATAAAGTACAGTGCCACTGGTGCAAAACTCGTTAATGCAAGATGTCTCAAAGAGAGAACAAAAGCACCATATAAAGCATTTTATTTGTTTTATGTAAAGCGCAAACAATTTATGGAAATTACATTTAACTGGTTATTCAATGTCCAATTATTCATGCCTAAAATAATTCCTGAAGTTGGAGAAATAAAACACTTGAATGACACCATTTAGGAAATCCTTTTGACTCAAGTGCTTTCCTTGAAATGGTAAATAACTGGATGACTTCAAGAATATGTTTAATTGTGCCTTGTAATAAAGTAATGTAATTAGCAATTACTTAGGAATGATGCTTTAAAATACTTAGTAGCTACTACAGACATGCATTTATTTAAGAGGTTTTATTTTCTTTTGACTTCTCATGGCATAAAAAAAGTTCCATTCTGAATGCAGCTCACATGTGAGTTCTTCAAATTGTTCCTTAGGGTGGGCAAAGGTGAGCAGCTTTGTTTGACAGCAGCTCACTGCTGGCTGTTGGATTCTCTACTTAGAGGATAAAACTAAGCTTGTAGGAGGGCAGCATGAGGCACACATATAGCAAGCCTCATATTGGGCAAGCACAGAGGCAAGCACTCTAACATTTTTTTTCTTCTTTTTTTCTTCCCACCACATGCTGCCATTTGTAGTGACAGTTTTGGTGGCACTGCCCCGTGTATCACTTCACGGTGGTTTACATTCTGCTGGCAAAAGAAATGTAGCACAGGTGGGCAGCTCTCTCTTAAAAATAATAAACATGAAGAGAACAGAAGGCTATGTGTCTGCATGCTTTCCTTATAATTAATTACATGTTAATTTGATAGCTTTCAAATAAAAAATGGACTGTATAATAGAGGCAAAAAAGAGAAGCATGCTAAATTATAAAAGTGCTACGGCGACTGTGATTGCATAAAAATACAGACACACCATTAAATTGGTGGCAGTGATTAAATTAATAAATTCACTTACTGGTTAGGATGCAGATTTATATAGTTCTATTACCTTAGCTAAGGAAGAGAGTAATTTCCATTCAAAAGTCATGATCCATGGTGCAGGAATATTGTGCTATTTGTATAGGGACAACAGTGTGCTTATGTTATTTCTTTGCCAATACCAAAGAGTTCAGTAGTGTCCAGAGTGCGTTTTCATGTTGTGCAGGCTGATGTGTTCCTCCCTGCTGTTGCCTGCTATTCAGTGACAGTGTGTATCGCAGTATACTGGGCACATAAATCACACCAGATGAGGCTGCTGAGAAAATACTATAATCTCTTTAGTACTGCCCATTTTGGCTTACTAGGCACTAACATGTGGGCTTACCTGGGGAGGCATTAGTGCTGCCACTAAAGTATTTTCCTTCAATAGCACGGTCCCATTTTCGTCCCATTCACTCATCCTATGAGGAAGAAACCTGACAGCATCAAGGAAGCCTAGAAAGCAGCTCTCTCTTCCCAGTGCTAAAGATTTATTTTCCTCTGTGTTTACAAAATCCCTTGCTACCAAATCTCTCTCTTGTTCTGACCATGGGAATAAACCCTGCCCCTGGGATGACCGAAGGCTTGTTGTAGACCATGAAAAGAGTAAACAAGGGCTGCATTTGCACAGTGCAGGGTAAATCAGCTGTGCAGAGAGCAGAGCAGGGACAGCAAATTACGTAAGAAAAAGATCATCATCCTGGGACAGGCATATTCAGGAAAAGAAATGCTGTAGAGCAATCTTATATTCTGGTTTCAAAGAGAGGCAATTAGTAGTCCAACCCAGGCATGAACAATTCAATTTCCACTGTTTGTTTTTTATATGGCCACTGGAATGTGTCCTGGGGACCCCATGGAGTCAAGCGCACAGTTTGGCTGCAGGACATCACAGGGGGAGACACATGGACAAATATATGTCCTGGCCTCTGCAACTCCCATTTAGCACATCTGTTTCACTTTTCACAAATGAAAAGTTCCTTATAGAGACTTCTCCAAGGCCAGGCAGGACCTGCACCAAATGGGGCAAATGCAATGACAGAAGCAAGAGTTTCCTTATTACTGAGTCTGGGGCTTTCCCTGGTGACCTGCTGCTGTCAAAAAAGGCTGGTAAAAACTTGTTGAGGGGGAAGCAGCCAGATGTAGCTGCTAAAATGTTCTACTTGTTTAAAAAAAAAATAGGTTGCAATCACATGTTGAATTTGAAGCACCAGTGGTATTGGCTTCCAGGGAATGAAATGTGACATAAGTCACTAAACCTTTGTGGTTTATTTGCTACATTTTGCACTGCCACCCCCCAAAACCAAGCAAGCAAACTAGAACATAAAAATAAAGCTACCAAACTACAGTGGTCTTAAGAGGTCAGTCACCACAACTCCTAAGTCACACAGATAAACCTAGTAATTTCATCTGGAAGCTTGAGAGACTTTGGTTGGTAGGAGAGGGGAACCAGCAGAAAGAATCTGATGTAAATAAAACAAGTGGGGAAAGGATAATGCCCTAAACATGGAGCAGTATTAAAAATGTCTGGAGCGGTATTGGGTTGTGCCCATTACTAGGAAGGCATATATTTAGGGTGGGGCCCCTGGTGGTCTAGTGGTTAGGGTGCAGGACTCTCACCGCTGCGACCCGGGTTCGATTCCCAGCCGTCCCCGGGCAGATGGAGCTCGTCAGCCCTGTGAGGCAATCCATCTAAGAGAAGGTCACTCTAAACAAACCTACATCCTGAGACCCTCACTGCCACTGTCCAAGCTTGCTCGGCCCCGGCAGATGAACCTCAGGATTAAAGGGTGGGCTCAGTTCAGCGCACGCTGTGTCTCACCTAAAAAATCCACTGCGCAGGCTCGAAGGGTTAATGACCTTTCCCAAATCTTCGCTCGCGAAGACTGGCCATATTATATTATTATATATTTAGGGTGCAGAGTCCTTTTGAAAGGCATATGTCTCAAGGTATAGCCATAAATGGGTATGGTAGTTCTTTCATCATCTTTGATGCAGCATTTAAGAGCTTTGCAGTGTAAAATATGCCTTGAAGACTGGGTGTGTATAAGTGTAGTCTCTGCAAATGTTGACAAGACAGTTACTGTTGTTAAGTTTATCCTGGTTTTAGTATGCTTATGTATTTATGAGAACTTAATAGTAGAACTGTCACATCCAAATACCAGGTCATTGCTTGTTATGTCAGAGCACAATGACGTGATGATTACAGTACTGTTCATGGTCACAGTTTTTGTTACTCATTTGGCACATTTGGCACATTGGTGTAACCAACACACCACAGAGGTAAATTACATTAAAATATTACTTTCTCTGTGCAGTTTTGTAGTAGAATTGTAAAGTATAAACCATTTTCACAAATTATTCTGGCTAAATTATGCACATAAATCTCTGTTCAAGGGTTCACAAGAGGTTGTTGTAGAGATGCCTGCACCCTGTGCTTTCCAGGGATATACTGGAGCCTTCCTGCTTTCTCTTAGAGGTTTTTGTCTAGTAATCTTTAAAATATTGTTTGGTTATTTTGGTTTTGCTTCTAGTCCCAGTTTGAACCAATCTGCTTTATTTTCCATGGCAGTCCCATCAGATCAGAGAGGTTAGGCATTTCTGGACCTCAACAAGATTTGAATGGGAATAAGAAATGTGCAGGAAGCAAGGACCAGGATTCAGGAGTTCCCTGCTCCCTTTCCAGTCTGCTCCAGATTAGTGTCTTAGCACAGGGTTAGGATGAGCTGCATGGAGGAGAACACTTTCCTGCAGATAAGAAAGTTCATGACCAGCTGTAATAATTGGATTGAGAAAGGTGAACATTACACAGCACAGAGGTCAAAATGAGTGGGTTGTAGGTACAATTGCTCCTGTATCATGTTTCAGCAATCCAGAAGACCATGGCCAGCCCCATCTGACCCCAGTCTCGCCCTTGTATGGGGCTCAGGCAGATCTTTGGACAGCAGACACCACCTGCAGTGCTGTCACTTTTTGCTGCTTCTTCCATGACGGGTGGACAGGATCCCAAAGATATAGATTTATTTTTTTTCCACTGAGTGAAGTGTAACTTTTTTGAATCAGGGAAGTCACATTAGAATTATGCTATGCATGATGTATCCTAGATGGTTAGATCTTCAGATACGTAGAGGAACACTCAGTGAGTCAGCCCTGCAATTTTTGGTGGAGCAGGTCTATTCTGGCATGTGGGTGTTCTCAGAACAATTACGTAAGTGTCAGGGTAACGAGGAACTTTTGACATTTCTGGCAGCTTAACTGAGTTCTTTTCAGTCAAAAATACACTAATTGTTGTTCTCTTGCATTAAACACACATCATTGCCTTAACTGGATTTGGGAGGCATTTTTTTAAGCGTCAGTTGTCAGGGCAAGATATTGGAGCAGTTTTATTCTTGAGAAAAGAGGAGATTTTTCACAGTTACAGTGAGACGAACATTTGTGAGAACCATTTTAAATCATATAAGAGGGTGTGAAAGTTGATATGCCATATGCCTGGAATTTACTATGGTAAAGCTAATTACTGCCACTGAATGCAAGGGCCCGTCAGCATTTTCATCATCACACCCACCCTCAACACTTTTTCTTCTTTCTTCTTTTCTTTCTTTTCTTTTCTTTTCTTTTCTTTTCTTTTCTTTTCTTTTCTTTTCTTTTCTTTTCTTTTCTTTTC